>NC_056731.1:1717289799-1717432299 GCF_019279795.1 Protopterus annectens | reverse complement strand
ATGAGGGGTATAACTCTGGTATGGAACATAGAGTCCCCCATGTTGGTGATGATCAGGTCCAATATGTTTTCCCCTCTTATGGGAGTGGTGACCAGTTGTTCCATAGCATTTGAGTTTATAAATTCTAGGAACTGTTGGGCTAGGGTGTTGGGGCTTGAGTAGTGCTCCCAGTCTATGTTTGGGTAGTTAAAGTCACCCAATATAATGGTGCTTGGAGAGACCTTCATATTCTCCAGTGTCTTCAGGAAAGTCGAGTGGGGTTCCTGAGTTTGGGAGGGTGGTCTGTAGTAGGCTACAAACTGGAAGGCAGTTTTGCCCACTGTAAGTTGCACATGGATGGTCTCAGATGCTTCGTGCAGTGCCACTAGCCTGCAGGTATGGGTATCTTTGATGAATATGGATACTCCCCCTCCTCTTGTGGTTCGGTCTGTGTTTTGGGGCCGAAAAGCATGATATGAGGTATAGCCTGGTAGTGCTGGGGTGCTCTCGGGAGCCTTGAACCAGGTTTCTGTTACTGCACAGATATCGATATTCTCCATACTGAGGAGAGCCTCGAGTGCATGCATCTTGAGGTTTAGACTTCTGGCGTTGAGCAGCATTACCCTTAGTTTCTTTTTCCTTGTGCTGTCTAAGGAGGTGGGTTTGTCTTTTGAGACTTGCCTAAAAAAGGCACTATGGGGGTGGCAAGAGCCTTGGCCAGTATTCGAAAACCCAGGGGTGACAGGTGCAAGTCGTCCCTAGCGAAGCAACGTGGCTTGTCAAGCATGTCATCCCAGGCTGACAGACACTGGATCCCCTTTGAGTGACACCAATACTTTAGCCAGTTGTTGAAATTGATCGTTTTGTCTTTATACTGTGGTATCATTCTTGGTGAGGGTAAGATGCTACTCAAGGTCATGGTCATACTGGCCTGGGCCACATGATCAGAGAGCTCCTCTATGTCTCTTTTCATGCAATCCAGGGAGGTACGTCTCAGGTCATTCACACCAGCATGGACAATGATGGAGTCATATTTGTACTTGCTTTGGAGTGACCTGAGTGCTTGTGTTATGTGGCAGATCCTGGCACCCGACAGGCAGCTTACAGTGACCTTCTCATTGTTCAGCCTGGTGAGAGGGACGTCAGTGTGTCTGACAATAGAGTCACCTATTACAAGTGTATTAGGTGTGTTGTTTAGCCTTAAGGGCTGTGACTGTGTGGCAGAGACTGACTTTGTGAACTATGTGATACGTGGGTATTGTTGTGGGATAGCAGTTGCTTGGATGTCTGCTTTGGAGGTCTCTGTTGCTTGGGCAGATTTTTATTTAGAGCCTCCGAGTATGTTTATGTGTTTGGTTTGCTGTTGCGATAGGTCTATGTGAGACTGGATTTGTGGTGTGTGTGATTACTTTCTCCTCCAGACTAACCATGCCAGTACTATGTTGAGAGAGGTCAGCCTCCAGTTTGGCTATATAGTTGCATCTCTCACATATATTTGAGCTTGTTGGGAAGAGGAGAGGGTGGTCTGTGTACATAAGGCAGTTATAACATTGCTTCGATTCCCATATTCACCAGCTGGACTGGCGAGTAAACCTGAAACTGACTTTTGGACATGCCAGAATAGTATAAGGAATTACTTTTTGACTTGATCAAAAAGGACCAATAGGGATCCAAGTACTTAAAGGGAGTATAAGAGGGTGTAGTGCTTTAGTTTATTAGTGCTTACTTATAAGACACTTATCCTAGCTACTGCTGGGTATTAGAAGGAAAACAGAGTGCTTACTTTGAGATTTGGAACAGTTCTAAGGGAAAAAGTGAAGAGCAGACTTTGTGGAGCCGGGATTAGTTTAAACCTGGTTAAGCGGCACTGCCTGATGCTGCGCTATGCGCAAAAACGCGCAAACGAGGGTTTTAAGAGAGGGGGATCAAGAAGTTTGGAATTGACCCAAAATGGCCAATAAAACTACAGTTTCTAGGCAGTAACTACTCCCACAGGGGCAGGCAGACTGTTCAGTGTTTACCACTGCCACTGATGAACACAGAGACTTCCCTTTAGCCCAAGCAAGCAATGGCCTCCAAGAAACTGTATTACAAACAGTTCAGAACAGCAAATCTGTAACTGAACTTTTTTTTAAATTTCAGAAAGTGGGAAAAAAAGCAAGATTTTTTGTTTGTTTGTTTTGTTTAAAGATAGCAGAGATACACAAGTAGCAACAAGTTAGAACAGTGCAATAAATGACCCCACACTTAAGTGCAAGGCCAGAGACAGGTAAAATGCAAGTTTTAAGAAAAAAAAAACGATTTTAAAATAAGTGCAACACAGGAAATGCAGTAAACAGGCTCTAGATGTGTTCTAAATACAGTTCCTAATACAGATATCAAGTTTAGCAAGCTGGAAAACGCCAAAAAGTAGGCAGCAATGCAGAAATTATTATATTATATATATATATATATATATATATATATATATATATATATATATATATATATATACATACATATTATGCATATCTTGTGTGTGTGTGTGTGTCTGTGTGTGTGTATATATATATATATATATATATATATATATATATATATGGGTCTACTGTATAACTTCGAAAATACACTTCTTCGAAATTACACAGTAGACCCTGGGTTACACGAAAGTGCACTTAATCAAAACTGCACTTTCGCGAAACCTGCTTCAGCGAACGGTCTACATACTGCAGTTTAGTGCAGTAGTCACGGACCTTAGGGTTAGCATTAGTCATGGTATGGGGATAGCTAGTAGGGCTATCCCCTTACCATGACCCATGCCCTAACCCTAAGGTCCATGACTACTGCACCACAGTGGAGGACATAACCTGTCCTCCACTGTGGTGCGGTAGTCAAGGAACTTAGGGTTGGGGCATGGGTCATGGTAAGGGGATCATGACCCGTGCCCTAACCCTAAGGTCCGTGACTACCGGACCACAGTGGAGGACATAGAACGTTTTCCTACTGTCCTCCACTGTGGTGCAGTACGTTCGCGGAAGCAGTGTTCGCAAAAGTGCACTTTCGCGTAACTGAGCAGTCTACTGCTCTTTTTCGAATAAGTGGTATTTGATTAAAAGCAGTAGAAACATATATATATATATATATGTATGTGTGCGCGTGTGTGTGTGTGTGTGTGTGTGTGTGTGTGTGTGTGTGTGTGTGTGTGTGTGTGTGTTGCATAAATATATATTACATAATATGCTGAGGGTTTCCATCTCAAACTCACCAGTGAATGGAGCTGTGGTCAGCAGCACAGACTCTACATGGTGCCCTACAGGGGGAAGGACTGTACAGAACCACCACCACTTTGGGTATCTACTGTGGTGTGCAGTTTCCTCAAGACCGGAGAACACAAATCACAGCCTGTGCACCATGGCATGGCTAGCCACTCAACAGTGTAAAATAAGGTTCTAGGTGATTCAGTTATGTTGACTAATGTTGCCAAAATGGGCATGGGTACTTAACCAGCGACAAGTGATTTGAGGAACCTGCCTACTCACATCTACGCCAGGGACCCATGCTAATGGTGGCAGCCCACCATAATGCCCAGCAGCCCTGGGTCAATAAGCTACTGGCTGGCCAGTGTCTAGTTGCCCAGCCTGTGTAACCTGGAATAGCTCTGTTGACAGAAAGCTAGACATCAAACCAACCTGCCAAACATGAACTGAGAATTGCTACACTTAATGTAGGTTCACCAATAGGACACAACTTGCAAGTGGATGACATGATTATAACGGTGTCTTTAATTCTAACTATATTACTCTACTGCCATGTGATTAAGTAAAATCTAAGACGTATAAGATGTAACACAATTATATACGCACCTCTTGATTCTTCACCTAAGAACTTCAAAAATGGCCTACAAATACATTGTACAACCTGAATTACTCTTATAATGGAATGGTTTCAATATGTAATTATGTAAATATTATTCTGCTGTCTTTATGTTAATTATAAAGAATTTCTCTGGATTGTATTTCTCTACTGGATTTCCCAGTGTATTATGTTGTCTGTCTTATTTCTACTGTATGGAGCTTTTCTCCCCGGGTCTCCGCTGAAAAAGGACATATATCCAGTCGGACCTTCCCGGTTAACAAATGTAAAATAAAATAAAATAAAATAATAAAATAAATTATACAGAGGAAGCTGGACATTCTATGTATCCAAAAGACAAGATGGAAGGGCAGTGCAGTAACACTTGGCTTGGGATCCAGAGTCTACTACTAAGGAGAGGGATAGGCTGGAAATGGCATGGGAATTGTGGTGAGAGAGAGGCCTTTGAAGGCAATGAGGGATACCATCAGAATTAGTGACAGACTCATGGCACTCAGACTCCAGTGTAATTATAGGCTGATATTATAAATACTGTCCTATACCCCACAGCAGGGTTGTGATAGAAAGGAAAAAAAGAGTGCATTCAGACAGCAGTTGAAGGACGTACTAGATAAAGCAAGACAACAAGAATTAATGTTATAAATGGGTGATTTGAATGCACATATCAGGACAGACAGAACTGGAGGAGGAGGACTGTTGGGTCCACATGGGTGGGGTCACAGGAATAAAGAAGGAGAGGCCATTCTAGACTTCTGTTTGGCAAATGGCTTGATTGTAACCAAAAGAAACCACGTTCTGTGCAGGTACAGTCACCAGGTGCTCAGTCTTCTTATAAAATCCAGCAACCAACAATACAAGGCAGCACTTCTTTATTTTATTCAGGATTTATTTTTTAAGACATTTTGTTGTTTGCAGTTGATAGAAATGACCAAGATGGATGTATTTCAACTACTGGATGGTTTGACATCGGATAAAGAAGACACGGATGTCTTTTTGAGCCAAGATTCTAAGCCTGAGGAAATGGGTACTGTTACACATTTAGCCTTCTTGAAGTAACTTGTTTGGACAAATTTATGATAAAATGAAAGAACTACATACAAATGTATGACACTTACTCCTTTTTAAAGGATATGAAAAGTACAGTTTTGTACCTACCATAAATGTAGATGTTCGAAGATCCACATTGCTGCAGTCATAACATGTGGGTAGTCCGCTGTCCTCGGTCGGCCCGAATACCAAAGTGTTAGGCTGGCGTCGGTCATGGCCGCTCAGATCTGACGTCAGTACGCCGTGGTACTAAAGCGCATGACCGGCGCCATATCCTCAGTCTTTCTTGCCCCAGATGTCAGAAGGCCTTAAAAAGAAAGGCCATAGCCAAAAATAGAAAAAAAATACCCAATCACCAAAATAGCAACAATAGATACACCACAAATCACACAGCCACCCCAAACTACAGAGGGGAAGGAGGGAGGGTAAATTAGACTGCAGCAATGTGGATCTTCGAACATCTACATTTATGGTAGGTACAAAACTGTACTATGTTCTTCATCTCACATTGCTGCAGTCATAACCTGTGGGTAGAATCCCAAAGCAAAGGTAAAGGGAAGTTGGTAAAATCAAATAGCATTAGGAGCTGCTAACATGCCCTGTAAAACTGCAGTGGCAAACCCAGCCCTAGATATGGAATAAAGTGGAAGATGGTAATGTTTAGAAAAAGTGTGTACTGAACTCCAGGTAGCTGCCTCCAAAATATCCTTAGTAGCTACTCCCCTTAAAAAAGCAGTAGAAGTGGCAGTAGCCCTAGTGGAATGAGGTCTGATTCCAGCCGGAACCTCCTTACCATGATGAGAATAACAGAAAGCAATGCAATGCCCAATCCACTTAGAAATAGTTTGTTTTGAAACAGGTTTTCCTTGAGACCCCAAGGCAAAAGAAATGAATAACTGTTGGGACTGCCTGAACCCTTTAGTTCTGCTCAAATAATAATGTAACTGCCTGTGAATGTCCAAAGAATGCAAAATTTTCTCCCCCTTATTTTGGGGATCAGCATAAAATGTAGGCAGATGAATAGATTGGTTTAAAGCCACATTAGAAACAACTTTAGGCATAAAAGTAGGATTAGTACGTAGTGAGACCCTATCCTTATGAAATATCAGGAAGGGTTCAACTGCCATTAGAGCCTGTAATTCAGATACCCTTCTAGCAGGCGTAATGGCCAACAAAAAAGCAGTCTTCCAAGACAAAAACTTCAACTCTGAAGTAGCTGCAGGTTCAAAAGGAGGTAAAGTGAGCTTTTCCAACACAAAATTGAGATCCCAGGAAGGAGTAGGAGCTCTACGTGGGGGTCTTATGTTCTTTGCCCCTCTAAGAAATTGCTTGAACAAAGGGTGAGAGAATAATGGTGGGTCACAGTCATAGTGAGCAGAAATGGCTGCAGCATGAACCTTTACAGAGGAGAAAGACAAACCCTTGTCTAATAATTCTGTAAGATACCGAAGTGAAACACTCAAATTAGGCACTGAAACATCAAAGCACTTTGTTTTGCGCCAAAGAAAAAATCTCCTCCATTTATCAGCATAAACTTTCCTTGTACTAGGCCGTCTGGCCTCCAAAATGACATTCAAAACTTGTTGAGGAAGCTGCGACCCCCCAGGGTCTAAAACAGGATACGCCAGGCTGTCAGATGCAGGGACTGAATCCTGACATTGCGGAAATGATTGCTTGCCTGGGACAAAAGGTGTGGAATTAATGGCAAAGGCCAAGGAGGCTCCCGTACCAAAGTCCTCAGCAGAGGGTACCAGTGCTGCCGTGGCCAATCTGGAGCTATCAGAATCATGCAAGGCTTGTCCTGCCTGACCTTTAGGAGCACCTTGGGAAGGAGAGGCAGAGGAGGAAAGGCATAAACGTGAAGGTTGTTCCAACTGAATGATAGAGCATCCACTATCCAAGCTTTTGGGTGAAACAGCTTTGTGCAAAACTTTGGCAGTTGGTAATTCAGTGGAGAAGCGAACAGATCTATGTCTGGAGTCCCCCATGCCACCGTCAACTGTTGAAAGACATGAGGATCCAATTTCCACTCGTGGGGATCCACCATCTGTCTGCTCAAAACATCTGCTAAGGAGTTCTGTGCTCCTGGCAGAAACCTTGCCTGAAGGGTGAGGTGCAAACTGAGAGCAGTCTCCCACAAAATCATAGCTTGTCTGCAAAGAGGGTACGAATGGGTACCCCCCTGCTTGTTGATGTACCACATGACTGTTGTGTTGTCTGTCTGAATCAACACTTGTCCTGGGTGAAGTAAATCCTTGAAAGCCATCAATGCAAATTGGACTGCTAACATCTCCTTCATGTTGATATGCAAATGTTGTAGTCTGGCAGGCCACGTGTCTTGAACCCATTTTCCATTGAAGTGTGCTCCCCAGGCCATGTCGGAGGCATCTGTCGTTAAGATCTGACTCGCCTCTGGTCGGGTCACAGAGAGTCCCTTGTTTAGGTGACATTCCTGAGCCCACCACAAAAATTCCTTTGGATGCAAGGTATCATCTGAATGACAGTGTCCAAATCGTGGCAGTGTTGAGTCCATACGCTTTTGAGATACCATTGTAGCTTCCTCATATGCAGTTTGGCATTGGGAAGCACCAGAATACAAGATGCCATGAACCCCAAGGCTTGAAGGACTGTCCTTGCAGTCAGCCTGGACCGTAGAGACAATTGTTGGAAGTAAAGGGTAAGATTTCTTTGTTTGTCCGGGGTCAAAAATGCCATCTGAGAAGCTGTATTCAGTCTCACACCCAGAAAGCACATGTCCTGAGAGGGTACTAGACTGGACTTTGTTTCGTTCACAGAATACCCTAGGCACCTTAACACTGCCATAACATACTGTAGATGGTGAAGTAACTTGACTTTGTCTTGAGCCAGAATCAGGCAATCGTCCAAATAAGGATAGATTTGTATTCCCCTTAACCTTAAGAAGGCTATCACCGGTGCCAGGACCTTTGTGAACACCCTGGGCGCAGTAGATAAGCCAAAAGGCAATACAGAGAACTGATAATGTAAAGTCCCAGCCCGAAAACGCAGGAACTTCCTGCAGCTGGGCCTGATAGGAATGTGAAGATAAGCCTCTTTGAGATCCAAAGTTACCATCCAGTGATCTTTGCCTAATAGAGGCAGAAGTTGTTGCAAAGTTAACATCTTGAATTTTGGAATGTCCAGGTATGTGTTGAGAATAGACAAATCCAGAATTGGCCTCCAAGTGTTTCCTTTCTTTGGTACAAGAAACAGGCGAGAATAAAATCCTAGGCCTACTTCTGACGGAGGGACCCCCTGGATAGCCCCCATTTTGAGAAGTAAAGAAATCTGTTTGTGAGCCTCCACCTTTGCTGAGAAGGAACGTCTGGCATGCCTTTGAAAGGAGGCAAGGTGTGAAAATAAAACTTGTAGCCTCGATCTATAATGTCCAACACCCATTTGTCCTGAGTGACTAAAAGCCAATTTTTCCTGAAATGTGCCAACTTTCCTCCCAGAGGAGCTGCCAGACAGGAGGGATCTGGCAGCTGGAGATACAGGTCATTGGGTCTGTTTACGAAAAGGCTGACCCCTGCCCTCACCTGAAGATTATGCAGGGGAACTCCACGTCCTAGGCCGGAAAGAACCTTGAGCATGAGCTCTGCCCCTACCACGTCTAGATCTGCCCCTAGACTGTAAATCAGAAGAAGGATAAGCCCATCCCTTAGTAGGCCAATTTCTGCTAAACTTAGGGGGCTGCACCTGTAAAAAGTCCTTAACTGTTTGCATAGACTTAGCTTTGTTTTCCATTTTCTTCAAAACTGACTCCACAGGAGAACCAAACAAAACTTCAGACTGAAGGGGAACATCCAAAATACGAGCTTTAACATGCTCTGACAAATTCTGATCCTTAAGCCAGGCGTGCCTACGAATAACTGATCCAGTGGCAGCCACCCTGGAAGAGGCCTGAAGAGCATCAAAACCACACTGCAAAGAATGCTTACCCACCTGATCAGAGGCATGAACTAAATCCTGCAATTCCTTACACTCAATGCCCTCTGCCAAAGCATCCACCTTAGATTTCAACTGACTTAGGAGAAAGTTCTGGTACTTCAGCATATGAAACTGGCAATTCAAAGCCCTCATTGCTAGAGTGGAAGAGGTATACACTTTTTTACCCCACCTATCCAAAGCTCTAGAATCTTTATCCATAGGAACTGGATTCTTTACAACAGAAGCCTTGACACCCTTAGGTCCCTGGCTAATAGTTTCTGGGTCAGCTCTCGGGCTTTTATACAAATATTTATGAGCCTCAGGCACTCTGTAATACCTGTCTGGCTTGACCGAGGCAGGAGGCAAAGAATCAGGATTAAGGGAAGCTTCAGAGAAAACATCCTGAACAACATCCAAAACAGGGGGTATAGCCAAGGGCCTATGCTTTGGTAAAAACAAAAATTCCCTAAGTCTCTTTCTAGAATCTGAGAAATCCTGACCTTCCCACTTAAAATGCTCTCTCATGGAATGCAGGGTTTCAGAAAAAGAAAAATCCTCTGGGGGGGAAGCAGAAGGACTAGAATCCTCTGCATCTGAATCAGAATAAGGAGGAAAATCCTGAATGTCTTCAGCCGAAGACTCCGAGTAATCTGAAGAATGCTCCAATCCTTCCACCTCTGGCTCCACCCTAGGCCTCTTGTCTGGAGGAGGCAAAGAACCCCTGATTAAGGTAATTAAATCTTCTGCCATTTTCAGCATATGCTTTTTAGGTACAGAACCTGCAGAACTAGGGCTGACGCCAGAGGAAGACAAACCAGGCCTGACCTTGGAAGGTACCTTAGAGACAGAAGGAGAAGGCCTAACCACCTTATGCAAAGTAGGGACTACAGAAACCTGAGAGGCCCCCTCAGCCTGACCTGACTCCTGAGAGGCCACATCCTGCAAAACTAAAGGCTCCCCCTGAGACTCAGCTAAAACCTCGGCTGGATCCACAGATTCCACCGTAGTTTCTAAAGAACCGGCGTCCGTAACGGACGACTCATCCTGCTTGGACTTTAACGATTTTTCCTTGCACTTCTTAGCGGTAGCGGGCGTCGGAGGATCCGACGGCATATTGTAATTACACCGCTTACCGAAGACAAGCCTAGCACAATCTAACCTGCGTTTAATGGTGCGCTTATTAAATCTAGCACAAAAGCGACACCCGACTACGTCGTGCTCAGGCCCCAAGCAAGGAATACAAAGAGAGTGGTAATCCCTATGAGGTATCTGTTTCCCACAAGAAATACAACTATTCACTTTTCTGACATCCGGAATTAACTGAGGCAAGAAAAAACAAAAATATTCCCCAACGGGGTACTTAGCCCAACTTGGTCTTCGGTCTGAAACTCAGAATACGTAAATTTCAGGACGCTGAACGGCACTTGCAAAACGCTGCTTCTGCTTCGGACCATGCGGCAAGAAAGACTGAGGATATGGCGCCGGTCATGCGCTTTAGTACCACGGCGTACTGACGTCAGATCTGAGCGACCATGACCGACGCCAGCCTAACACTTTGGTATTCGGGCCGACCGAGGACAGCGGACTACCCACAGGTTATGACTGCAGCAATGTGAGATGAAGAACATCCAAAGACTTGACCTTGAGGGGTCATAGGGTTCATTTGCAGCCATTTGTAAAGGGAACTGATGAGTTACTTCAAGGGTGGCAGGGGGCCCAACAGCATCCTAAATGACCTTTATGAAACTGCTAAAAAAATTTTACGCTAGGAAAATTGATCCTTTCGCAAATGGTTTGAAAATATTACTTTTTTTGAACACAATACTGAATACAATAAACAAATGGAAAGGTTTGTGAATAAGCTAGCTACAGTTGAAAAACAGCTTAAAATGCGTATGAATAAAAAATTTGAAAGAGATCTGACTGATTATAAAAATGGTAAACATTTTGATAGTAGTAAAAAGACAGTGAAGTTTATGTCTAATAAAGAACATAATTTTGATAGTAGTAAAAAGGCAGTGAAGTTTATGTCTAATAAAGAACATTCTTTCTCCTTTAAACTTAAGAGGGGTAAATCTAGCCTTAAAAAGACTCCATCGGATGTATCAGCCTGGGAGAGTTCCTCAGCTAATGATACTGATGGTGAAGTAACTGTGTCTCCTTTAGCTAAAAGGAAGTCTGGAACTACCCCTTTAGGAGGGTTAAAAGGGGAGGTAGGAAACACATTAACAGTCACAGTCAATTTGGAGAAAATCTTACAGCTGATGCTGACCAAATACACACAAACAGTAATGTATGTAATATTTCTTCTGCTGTGTTGTCACCTTCCGAGACTGAGTTGCTTAATAAAGGTTTGGGTTTTATTCCTGGTTACTATGTATCACAAGATGTTTTTGCTAGAGATGTGGTTGATTTTTGCCAGTTATTAAACTTTAGGTTGCTCTTTGATAAACAGAAAGGAAGTGGCCAGGATACCCAGAAATTTAAATTTAGGCCATCTAAATTTATACCACCTATGAACAAATATGTGGCCAGTTTTCAACAGAAGATTTTAAAAACAAGAGTTGCATTTTCAGTATAGGGAATTTAAGAAAAACCCTAGTTCAAATTTGAATACAATAGAGTGGTTAGCACTCAAAAAATAGCTGAAAATAAGCAAATTGTGATAAATTTCAAATTTGAATAAAATTGAGTGGTTAGCACTCAAAAAATTGCTGAAAATAAGCAAATTGTGATAAATAGGCTGACAAGGGTGGCCAGGTGGTTGTTTGGGATTGGGCCATGTATTTTGCTGAAGCTAATTCCCAATTATCTGATCAACGATTTTATCAAACAATGTATTTAGACCACACCCCTAAGTTTATGGTTGAGTGTGATAATTTTTTGAGAGACACCTATGATAAAGGGATTATTACAAAAGATGTCTTGTATCGATTGACAGTGCCGGATCCAATCAGGCAGTATTTTTACATGCTGCCCAAGATCCATAAAAATGATAGGAGCCCATCAGGTAGACCAAATGTAGTGGGGAATGGTTCTCTGACAGAGCCATTATCAGATTTTTTTGTCATATTACTTAAAACCATTACTGGGATATGTCAGATCTAGAATTCAAGACATGACTTGAGTTTTTGTCAATTATAGAGGATATGCAGTTGGATTCAGGTTGGTTTCTTTGCACATTGGATGTGAAAGCATTGTACACTAGTATTCGACAGTGGGCAGGATTAATGGCCATACAGTACTGGCTAAATAGGGTATCTATATACTGTGCAGGGTTCAATACTTTTCTGTTATGTTTATCAGAACATGTACTAATGAAAAATATATTTTATTTCAAGGAAGAATGCTATTTACAGCTTAATGGCACCACTATGGAGGCATCCTCTGCACCTATTTATGCTGACCTCTTTATGGGGTATTTGAAGGAGCAATTGATTTATGACTCAATACAATGTATATTTGGAATCAATGGACATCTAGAGAAGGTATTTGGATGACTGCTGGTTGGTCTGGAGGTCAGATGCCAGTTACTTATCAGAATTTGTGCAATATCTGTTGTATCTTTTTCGGCTATTCCCGGTTAGGGGTCACCACAGCGTAACTCTGGTCCGCTAATGATTGGCAGTAGATTTTTACGTACTGAGTTGCCAGCCCTAACGTACAACCTTCAACGAAGGTACGCCCATTCACGCAGGTCTCCACACAGAAGACGCTTTAGCTGAGAATTGAACAGGACAACGTCTTACTGTGAGGCGACAATGCTACAGAGAATAAATGGGGTATACAATTTACTGAGCATCATGACTTGAGAAGAATTACCTTCTTAGATGTAGAGATACAGGTGGAATTAGATGGGACACTCAATAGTCGAGTGTTCAGGAAATACCAATTCCTGGAAGTAAATACTCTTTAGCAGGCCAACAGTTGTCATCCTCAACACGATTAAGAATATACCAAAGGCACAGTTCTTTGGATCAAAAGGATCTGTTCTTTAGAGTCAGAATATGTTGAAGAGGCTGAAGATCTGGTTCGTAGATTTGTGGAAAGGGGGTATAACAGTACAGATGTCCGTAAAATATTATGCTCCATCCAAGACATAGAAAGCAGCTTTTAAAATATAAGTCTAGAAAGGTGGCAGAGGGCATACCTCTTAACCATACTAAATTACCCGTTTTTTACCGAGTTTTGGGGTCCAAATGAAGGGGTTTCACGATTCCTATGTGGCACCCCTTTTCCATTTTATTTCCTTTGGTTTCTTAATTTTTTCGAATATTGCGCTGTCTGAGCAGACATCATCACATGTGCGATGACGTCAGCTCCATCAGGGCTATCAGCCGGTTGGAATTGAGCTCCTTGGGCTCACGTCGTCATTTCCGGCTGCAAATGCAAGCAGGAAACAGCAGCACTCCTTTTGGATTTAGCACCACTCGTTTTGGATGCATTAGCAGCAGCGTTTTCGATTTTATCAAGAGCGGGCCGGGTTCGGAAGCATGCAAATGCAAGAGCGGATTTGGGGTAATTAAGTGGATTAACAGATAGGTGTGTGTGTGTGTGTGTGTGTGTGTGTGTGTGTGTGTGTGTGTGTGTGTGTGTGTGTGTGTGTGTGTGTGTGAATGCCCCCATGTAATACATCTGGTGGCTAGAGGTATTCAGGCTCAAACCCTGTACCTTTGGTACAGGGTAAAAAGAGCCTAAAGTCCCTAGCCACCACCATTTCTGAGCTTTGTCTAGATTTTTTGTGTTAAGAGTTGAGAGCTAAGCCTATGGTGAGAAGTGAACAGAATTTGTATTCCCCCCATTATTGGTTTTGTTGTTTGTCCATGTTTTTTGTGCTAAGAGTTGAGATCTGTGGTGAGAGAGAAGTGAGAACTGAATTTATATTCCCCCATTATTGGCTTTGTCCAGGTTTTTTGTGCTAAGAGGCTGAGAGCTATAGTGAGAAGTGAGAACTGAATTCACTAAATGATGGTCATTAAGTTTCAGTCTTCCTTTTTTTTCTGGAAACTGCTGATTTGGCATAGTGATATGTTGCTCTGACTGTAGTGCACAGGGTCCTGGGTTTAAGACTTGCCAGTGACATGCATGGTGGTAACACATTTTATTCTAGCAACTTTCCAAAATTATACAAGCAATGTTTAAAATGTGTCCCTGGTGTCTGACCTATTGCCCCCCTCCCAAATAGAAAAAACTGAAGTTGAAAATAAGTGCGAGAAGCTGTGCAAGATGCCTATGGCTTACACTACTGTCATTTTATAGTGTGGGTATGGAAGTTGACTTTTATGATGGAAATGTTCTGAACTGGGCAGTTTTGTCATTATTGGTTCATACATTTTGCTTCAATGCCTACAGTACAGCCTACTGGAAAATGTTCAAACAAATTTAAAATGTGCTCTGTCTAACAAGTGTGCTGTATTACACAAGGAATATAACGTAATAAAGTCAGGAAGGTGTATCAAAGAAAAGAACACATGTATGTTTCTTGTTTTGTGAGCAAGGGGCCAATGATTTGAAAACAGCCCAAAGGTAATCTTTATCCACCACTGGCAAGATGCATTTTCTTTGGATGTGGTGTGTGGGTTTCAATGCTATTTCAATGAACGTGAGTTTCAATGGCAGAGAATTTTTAATGCCAAGTCTATTTTTAGTGTGTGACAGTATTGCTTTGTTTAGCAGATGTCTGTTAGTGTTTGTGCATTGTTGTGCTGCAAAATGTAAAAATAAAATCCAAATAATCATTGCAGAAGTAAAGCAGTATGCAAACATTAGTGTTTATGGTAAATGGGGAGAAATCACCAGGTAGTGGGACATTGGAATGGCTGCAGGAGGACTCTGATGCCATATTTTGGTTGTCTGTTCTTCAGTTTGTATTTGAAATTTGGTATCCCACAATTCCATTGGAGTGGGTGGGGTTACATAATACTGTATGCAAATTATATGCTAATCAGTGTACAGATTTGTACATATTTTTCATGGGCCTTGTCCAGATTTTTGATGTTTCCAGGTTGAGAGGTATGGCAGAGGAACCTCTTAGTTTAGTTATGAATTTTGGAAAGAATACAAAATCTTTTATGGATCTTGTGAAGAAAAATATTGGCATATATTACTTCTAGATGAAAATCTATGTAATACTTTACCAGCTGATTGTTTATTTACATTTAAGCATGGAAGGACTTTAGGGGGCTGGTTCAATCATAAAAAGGAAGACTGAGGTGGGTCCAACTATGGGTCAATTTTCCCTTGGAGGGGATCTAATTACAGGATGCCAGTCTTGTGGCACTGTAATAACTGTAAATATGTTAGTAAAACTGAGCATCTTTCATCCACTAATACTTCACAAGTTGCTGACATTCAAATGGTTGGCAATTGCAACACAGACTGGGTGATATACCTAGCTACATGTAACTGTTTGGCATTTTATACAGGTCAGACTTCTTGACCTCTGAGGTTTACGATAACAGAACATATGAGTGATATCAGATGCAAGAAAAACTACTAATGCTTTATATAAACACACTCTTCAACATAGTACTGCAAAATTTTATTTTACAATTACTGATAAAATTGGGTATAAAAGAAATAACAAAGGTGGATGGCATAAACTAATGGATCAAAAAGAAAAAAGGTGAATTATCAGGCTAGGGGAGCTTGCTTCTACCAGGGTTAAATAATTGTTTGTGATTGACCAATGGGGTGTAAGTAGAAAGTATTTAATGGTCTGATGTAACAATTGTTCTTTACAGTGATGAAGGTTTATGCAGCCGAAACCGGTATAGGAATTGTGAACATCAATAAATTATTTCCAGGAAGAAGGAGTGCTGTCTTGTATTGTTGGTTGTTGGATTGCAGCCAACAAATGGTTCAGAAAGACAGAGTCATAAGATCACATACAACAGTGGCCAACATGCAACTCGGGTAGACTTCCTTCTAGTAAGGAAAGGGCACTGGGGTAGAATCAATGATTGCAAAGTCATCCACAGTGAAACAGTCATCCCACAGCATAAACCACTCGTCACAATCAGCTGCAAGCAGTGGTCAGAGAATGCTCTAAAGTCAACACAGACCATGCTAAAGACCTGGAAGGTGACTGGAGAGAAAGTACAACAGTTCAAGCAATTGCTAAGGGCTCTAGCACCCCAAGAAGAGGAGGAAGTAGGTGGAATTGAAGAAGAATGGAAGAACCTCAAAACAGCATGTCTGTGGACTACAGAACAGGTAAGTGGCCGGCACAGGTACGGAAATAAGGTACATAAGGAAAGCTGGTTGTGGAATGCAGAAGTCCAGGACATCATCAAAAGAAAGAAATAGAGTACAGGAAAAAGTGGGAGACAGAAAAGACCAACCAGGCTAGGAAGGAATACTGGACGGCTAAAAAAGAAGCTAAGAAAAGGGGGTGCAATAGCAAAAAAAAAGGGCATCACAGGCACTCTACCAACTTCTGGAAAGTGACTTAGTAGGTGGCACAGAGAAACTATATCAGACTGCAAGGCAAAGACAGAAAATAAAGAAGATAGTCAGACACCCTTCATAACAGATGCCAGCAACAACTTGCTCACCAGTCTACAGGACATCAAAGGCAGATGGAAGGAGTATTTCCAGCAGCTTATGAATGAAGAAAACCCAACAGAAGCTGTACAGCCCCAGAAACAGCTTATAATGAGAGAAGAGGAGCCCACCCTAGAATAAGGAAGAATACCACTAAGGAAAATGAAGTCAGGGAAAAGAGAAGGCTCAGATGTGGTCACAGCGAATATGATAAAGATGCTGGGCAAGATAGGGGAGAAATGGCACATGAGGGTACTCGTATCAGTATGGACAGAAAGGCGTATTCCAGATGACTGGAGAAAAGCATACTCATGCCATTGTACAATAACGAAGGGGACATCCACAACTGTGGGCAGTACAGAGGCATCAAACTCCTATCACACTGTATAAAAGTTCTGGAAAGCATGACTGATAAACACATATGCAGAGTAATAGAATGTAAGATGGGAGATGAGCACTTTGGATTCAGACCACGATGCAGTACAAAAGACACGAGTTTACACTGAGGCAGATAGTTGAGAAGAAGCTAGAGACTTGGAAAGAGTCCAACAGAGCATTCCTAGACTTGGAGAAAGCATATGACAAAGTCCCAAGAAACCGGATTTGGGCAGCACTGAGGTGGTTCAAAGTCCCAGACACATTGGTAGAATTAGTGCAGGTTATGTACAAGGACCCAGCGGAAGTGGGTGTGCACCAGGGTTCAGCTCTGAGCCCACTCCTGTTCATATTGGTGATGGACTACATAAGCAAACAGGTTGCAGGGGACAGATCAACAATGTTGCTGTATGCAGACGATGTAGCATTGCAGGCAGACCCTGAGCAAGAACTTCAGCACAGTATAGGGGAATAGAATGCAAAACTGAAAGCACATGAGATGAAACTAAGCACAGATAAGACAGTGGTAATGGCAACAAATTGGGGAAATCAGAAGAAGCTGAGAATTAAGATAGAAGGGAAGATAGTGGAACAGGTAAATAGCTTAAATTATCTGGGAGGAGTGGTTGAGGAGAAGAGAAGTCTGAATTAAGTGGTCAATGCTAGAATCAGAGGAGCTGCAACCAACTGGCATAGAGTCTCAGGTGCAGTCTGTGATGCTCCTGCACTGGCCCAGTAATCAAGGAGCCTCAATACTCACCACTGGCAACAGTGGGGGACGTACACATCGGGAGGATGACAAGTACACACAGTAAAATGCAATTTCCCTTAAGAGCAAGCAGAGATCACAGTTAGTCTGGGGCTGGTTTCTCTCTCTTTTTCCAGATCCCCACTAAGACTCCCCACTGGCACAGCTATAGAGTTGAGATCTCAGCTGAGTGGCCAAGCCAAGACCTCCTGCACCCTCTCTGTCCAACCAGTGCTTCATGGCCCTGCCGAAGTAGCTGACACACACATACACTGAGATTTGATTTATACACACACACACACACACACACACACACACACACACACACACACACACACACACACACATGGGAAAGGCTGGTACAGTTTTATTAGCTATGCCCCCTTCTGCCCAGACTATAAAGGTAGTTTTCACTGCCACCAGCCACTAATTATCAGCTACTTTAAGGCCCTTACCAAAGGGCATCCAATCTTATTGTGCAATGTTACTACTACTCCAAATGGTAGTTAGACCATAAGTAAGGCTACTAGGAGTGGCCTGCACAGTGTCATCAAATAGATATGCAAGTACTCTTAAGAGCTTAAATATCTCTAGACAGACCAGCCACAACTGAAAGGTTTAAATATATTTTATAATAAATAATGAAAGAACAAGAAAATACTCAGTAAACAATCACAGTAACTCCAGAGTTCAAAATCACAGGAAATATTTAAAACAACATTGTAGGACAGTCTCAAATAAATAAAGAAAACAATTAAGCTATACTTCACTATATACTTAACTGTGTCTAAGAGAAATTACCGTACCCTAGTTAACTTACAGAACAAGGCAAGTGTGTGGTGAGTGGGTCTCAAAGTTGCTGCTGTCCGGCCAAAGACAAATACAAAATGCACAGTTTCTCTCTCTCTCTCTCTCTCTCTCTCTCTCTCTCTCTCTCAGAGTTCTTAAATTAATATCAAATATTACTGCTAGGATACTTGCAGCATGACATCCCTTTTTGTCACCTGACATCATTTCCCAGGCTCAACAACCATTGCTAGAAACTGTCAGCATCTAGCATCTCCCTGTGAAAATACATATTTGAATGAGCTCATTGAAAAAGTAGCCAACTATGAAAAGAAACTGTTGGTACAAAAAAAGAGAAAACTAGCCAGGGATGTGCAAGATTTTAAAAATCATAATATTTTTACTTGGCCGAAGACTTCAAATACATTAGGAGTTCCAATCAGAATAAAGAACCACATTGGTATTAACCAATCAACAGGATCCAGTCATGGTTTTACCCAATCAAAGTAATAATGTTAATGTATCCTCCTCGGAGGCGGGAACATTAGTGTATTCCACTCCTCTGGTAGACACTGGACCTTCGGTTGCGACTAGCTCTGCTAGAGTAACTGCTGAGAACGGTGTGGTGGTTAGACACAAAATTATTCCAGCTACTAAAGAGCAGATTTTTCCCGTACTTCCTTTACCATTTTGGCAAACAAGAAAGAGGTCGTTTGACCAAGATATTCAACACACGGGTCAGAAACTGAAGGAACCACCAGCAGCTCAACAGAATCGGACACTTAAGAAGATGTGGAATCTCGGACAATAGGGCTAGTCTGGAATATATCAAGATATTGTTTAAATGAGACTGAACATACATTGCTCTCGAAAGGTCTAGGGTTTATACCTGCTACTTTAACCGATGTTAGTGAACTGATTATCGAACTTCATTTATTTTTCACGTAATGTTGCCTTGAGGCTGATGTTTGGGGAAACACATGCCTCAACATCATTTGTTTCTAAAAAAACTAGCACTGCTGTTCCACTTTTACCTAATAATGTATGTATTTATTAAAGCTTGTGAAAATGACATATATAGTATGTGCGATACGATAAGAATTTACAGCAATGGGAATTTTTCTTGTGCTGAAGTCCAGGCATTGCATGACTTACGTTTGAATAATGACATCATTATTCACCATTCTGACAAAGGGGGACCTCTTGTTATTTTAGATAGAGACTATTACATCAATCAAATCTTGAGAATGTTATCAGATGAAGCTGTTTATTCTATAGTGCATTTAGATAATATTAATAGAATGAAACAGGAGATTGATAGAACTTTACATGAATGCTTTTGTATGAGTTTAATGAGTAAACAATTACTGGATTATTTTACTGTGGATGAGCCTTTAGTACCACAATTACATGGCCTCCCCAAGATACGTAAACATCCAACACTTCCACCATTTAGACCTACTGTAGCAGGGGGAGGGTGGTTGAGTGAACCCCTTTCTATTTACCTTGCTTTACAACTTAAGTATGTCCTGGATAGTTACCCCTTTGTTCAAAGGCTGGTACTAGGTTATCTGCCCTAGGACATTTATAAGCCTAGCCAGAGTGTGTTTGGCTTTCGCCACCCTTTTAGATTAGTTGACTGTGCCTCTGTATAGTAGGTCACAGAAGATGGCCCTTTTAAGGTTAGTTTACTGTGCCTCTGTCTAGTAGGGACACATAAGAGATCTCCCATCCACTCATCAAGATTTCTCTTGAAGAGGGTCATTGAGGGGCTCTGCCGAACATGGATTGGGATTTTGTTCCAGAGTGAGGGGAGCCTCTGGGATATGAATCTGTCCCTCCAACATGTCCTATTTATTTCTGTGCTGGGGTTTATGTCCCTGGAGCGTGTAGCTCTAAGGGATTTGGATTTCCTGAGGTGGAGCATGTACATTAATTCTGGGTTGGACATGGCTTTATACACGTCAGGCACAGATCACCTCTGAGTAGGCGGTAAGCAACCGAGCAGAGCTGGAGTTTCTTTAGCCTAACTGCGTAGGGCATCTGTTTGAGTCCCTTAATCCTCTTGGTGAGGTACTTTTGGGGTCTTTCCAGTTGCTGCAGGTGTCGGGTAAGGTACATCCCAAATGGGGCATTGTATTCAATTATGGGCCTGATGAGTGATGAGTAGAGGGGCACAATGACCTCTCTTGATCTAGATGTGAACCCTTTCATGATAAGGTGGGCTATATAGAAGATCTTTCTAACCACTTTGGCAATGTGACTGTCATAGGAGAGATTGCCATCTACTTGGGTCCCCAAATCCCTAATTACTTCTTCCGTACTTAATGTATTACCACCTATGTGGTAATTTGTGGGCACTTTGTTTTTCCCAAAGGGGATGACTATGCACTTTTTGGCATTTAGCTTTAGGCCACGAGACCCTTTTGGAGGATGCTTGTGTCAGTCGGCTAGTCGATTATGGCACCCAATTTGCAGTCATCTGCGAACTTGGTCAGCCATAGTCCTCCCGTGTTAGCCTGCACCTCAGAGAAATATATACCAAACAAGAGAGGTCCCAGGACTGAGCCTTGTGGGACACCACTTGTAACTGGTTTAGAGTCTGACATGGCACCTGCAATTCTGACCATGTGGGTTCTATCCAAAATCAGTCACAGTCACCAAAATATGCACTGAACACAATGGCTCATACGAAATTGCTTTTGTTCGAATTTTATTGAAAACTACAACGAATTTGTTGTATTTGTTGTAGTTTTCAATAAAATTCGAACAAAAGCAATTTCGTATGAGCCATTGTGTTCAGTGTATATTTTGGTGACTGTGACTGATTTTGGAGTGTTCCTGGTGTTATATTGTTGGCCAGTCCAGTCGATTGTTGTTTTTATTTCATGTGGGTTCTATCCCTGAGCCAGTTTGCAACCCATCTTGTGACATAGGGGTTGATATTTAAGCTGGTGAGCTTATTTATGATGCCTGAGTGGGGTATTGTGTATTAGACTTTTGCAAGGTCCAGGTAGGCTGTGTGGACTAGCTTCCCTTCATCTATGGCCTTGGTGACTGTTTCAAAGAAGTCAACCAGGTTCAAGAGGCAAGATCTGCCCTTAACAAAGCCGAATTGGGTAGGATCCAGTGTTTGGAGGCTCCCAATGTCTTTGTTTATGAGTTCCATGATGATACGCTTCATAGATTTGCAGACCAGGCTAGTCAGGCTTATAGGGCGATAGTTTCTGGGGTCCGTTGTGGCACCACCTTTGTGGAGTGGAAGCACTGTTGCTGTATGCCATTCCTTGGGAACATATCCTGTAGTAAGGCTGAGATTGAACAGTGACTTTATGTGAGGGTTCAATTCTTCTTGGAGCTCGTGTAAGATGCAGCCCGGGAAAACGTCCGGTCCCACTGATGCTGTGTTTTTTGCTTTGGAGAGGGCAGCTCTCACCTGTGCATCTGTGATGCCAGGGAGGCTACACTCTGTTGGGATAGACATTTGCTCTTTTGGGGGGGGGGAGGGGGGGAGTTTGCACTGAACCTGTCTGCCAGGATGATGGCAATGTCTGTGGGTTCAGTGTATTTTTTTCTCATTTTGCACTAACTCAGAGCATATCTGGGAGTTGCCACCCAGGTTTCTGACATAACTAAAGAAGGCATTGTGATTATCTTTAGCGTCTTGTGTAGCGTCTTGTGTAATCTTTCTTTCAAAGCTGGCCTTAGATGATTTTATGAGGGATTGTAGTTTCTTGCTAGTACTGATCAGAGATGCCTTCCCCTTTTTGGGATTTTGCTCTATCATGTAGTAGCGTCCTCCTTCTGTTGTATAGCTTATTTATGGCTGGGGTCCACCAGACAGGTCTCCTGCCTTTGGAGGAGTAAGTCTTGGTTTTATTTGGGATAGCACGATCCATGCATTCCTGTAGGTGTCCATAGAATACGTTTGTAAAGGATTCTGCGGTTTGGGCCGTATTTTCCACTGGCCCGGGGGCTTTGAAGGATTCCACCTTGGTTTTGAGAAGTGTGAAGTATGCTTTTGAGAAGTTCTTCACCGTGGTTCCCTTGGCTGGGGGTGGGGATGGGATATGGATGTCCAGTGAGATTAATTTATGGTCAGATCTTACCAATGAGGGGTATACCTCTGGTATGGAACATAGAGTCCTCATGTTGGTGATGATCAGGTCCAATGTGTTTTCCCCTCTTGTGGGAGTGGTGACCAGTTGTTCCATAGCATCTGAGTTTATAAATTCTAGGAACCATTGGGCGAGGGTGTTGGGGCTTGAGTAGTGCTCCCAGTCTATGTTTGGGTAGTTGAAGTCACCCAATATAATGATGTTTGGAGAGACCTTCATATTCTCCAGTGTTCTCAGGAAAGCCAAGTGGGGTTCCTGAGTTTGGGAGGGTGGTCTGTAGCAGGCTACAAACTGAAAGGCAGTTTTGGCCACTGTTAGTTGCACATGGATGGTCTCCGATGCTTTGTGCAGTGCCACTAACCTGGAGGTGTGGGTATCTTTGATGAATATGGATACTCCCCCTCCTTTTGTGGTTCAGTCTGAGTTTTGGGGCCGAAAAGCATAGTATGAGGTATAACCTGGTAGTGCTGGGGTGCTCTTGGGAGCCTTGAACCAGGTTTCTGTTACTGCACAGATATCGATATTCTCCATTCTGAGGAGAGCCTCGAGTGTGTGCATCTTGAGGTTTAGACTTCTGGCGTTGAGCAGCATTACCCTTAGTTTCTTTTTCCTTGTGTTGTCTATGGAGGTGGGTTTGTCTTTAAGAGCCTTGCCTAAAAAAGGCACTATGGGGGTGGCAAGAGCCTTAGCCAGTATTCGAAAGCCCAGGGGTGACAGGTGCAGGCTGTCCCTAGCAAAGAAACATGGCTTGTCGAGCATGTCATCCCATGCTGACAGACACTGGATCCCCTTTGAATGACACCAATACTTTAGCCAATTGTTAAAATTGATAATTTTGTCTTTATACTGTGGCATCTTTGTGTTGAGAGATACTCAACATTTCGTACGAGATATGTAC
This sequence comes from Protopterus annectens, assembly GCF_019279795.1. Classification (NCBI taxonomy): domain Eukaryota; kingdom Metazoa; phylum Chordata; order Ceratodontiformes; family Protopteridae; genus Protopterus; species Protopterus annectens. The sequence continues at coordinate 1,717,409,003 of NC_056731.1, read as the reverse complement.
AATAGCATAGCGACATCTGGTGTTATACAATTTAATTTGTTGGCCACAATGGACGTGGTATCCCTTTTTACATGCATACCAAAGAGTGAAGGGAATTAACATGGTTAATAATGCTTTATTAAGACAAAATGAGTCTACACCTCAATATGTTGCTTTTTTATGCATGTTAACAGAGTTAGTCCTTGAACATAATGTGTTTTTGTTTGTGGGAAAATATTACTGGCAGACAGTGGGAGTAGCCATGGAGACAAGCTGCGCCAATTCGTATGCCAATATTGTTATGTTTTAATGGGAACAGCAGTATATAGTGTCCAAGGATAAAGATAGAGTGATTTTCTATCAATGTTTTGTCAATGACCTTTTTATTGGTTGGAAAGGCAGTCACCAAGATTTTTGTACATTTTTTCAACGACTGAATAATGCCAGTACTTTTCTTAAAATTACTATGAATACATCTACTCATAGTATTGATTTTTTGGATGTAACAGTAGTCTTGGGGAATGGCTCATTAAGTACTATGGTACTTAGGAAGGATTGTTACACATCATCCTTTTTACATAGGAAAAGCATGCATCCACAGCATGTATTTTCAAATATTGTTACTGGACAAGGGATAAGGATTTCTCGTCTTTCTTGTGATGAGATGGACTTTACAAACGAGTTGGAGTATTTAAAGGATGCATTCACTAACAGAGGTTACACATTAGAAGAGGTTAACACAGCTTTGATAAATGTCCAGTGTGAACGGGGAGCATGTGCTAAACCTTATTACTCAGAAAGGACATCTGATTTGAATGAACATACATTAACTGTACCAACACAGTTACCTTTAGTGGTCTCATATACTCGGGATAATGATTTAGTTTGATGTATAGTTCTTAATAATTGGCCAATTTTATGGGTTGATCCTAAAATGTCTGACATAGTAGGTTATTCACCTAGATTTGTGTATAGAAATAAGAAGAACCTAAAACAACTTTTGCGTTATCCAAAGTTACAGTATACATCCTTGCCAATAATAGGAGGGACACATAAGTGTGAGTTTTGTGCCTATTGTATTTACATCGATGAATCGAGATTTTTTAAACATCCATTGACAGGGAGGCTATGGGAATTATGATCAACAGCAAATTGTAACACCATGAACCTTGCATATGTAGCACATTGTGTAGTATATTTTCATTTTTATGTAGGTAAAACGAACCGGCACTTGAAAGAAAGGGTTAGGGACCACATCTATTGTACTAAAAAAGGTTTAACATATAGTGCCTTGGCTAAATGCACACTTGAAAATGGGAGTGATCATGTACTTATGTTTCAAGTCTTACATGTAATGCAAGACAACGGACGATTAGGATCAGTTACTAATGCCACTGAATATACAGAACTGAAATGGATATTAAGGTTAACAGCTCATAGGGAATTGAGACTTAATGACTCAGTCCCTATTAAAACTGTTTTAAAATCTAAGAAGCTCAAGTAGTTTTATGCATTTATGTAGTAGGTATTAAGGTGACTGTTTTGAATATGTACTATTACTTTAAAATTAAGCTAGATCTTAACTGATTTGGAGGGAAGTTAATTAACATTTATTGAATGTATAGCATATAAATCATGGTTTTATTCAGTTGTTATATGTCTGAAGAAGCGGTGATTTGTACCGCGAAAGCGCTCACATTTTAAGAAAAGCATTGCTCCTGTTTTGAAGTTTGGTGTTTGCCTTCCACCTTTTGGGTTTATTTTATATTTACTAGATCTGCTGTTTTTGCTTCTGGGGTTATTTGTCTACACTGGTAACTTGAATATTGATGCAACAATCAATAGATTCAGGAACTGGTTACTGAAAACTCAACTCCTGAGAGCAAGAAAGTACGTTCAGAAAATAAATAAGGAGGGTCAGTTTACTACTAAGCATGTGCTGTGTTTTTTCTTTACAAGTTATATCTGTTGACACATAATGACAGTTTGAGCCAGTACTTTCTGGAATTTGTGACAATCGATTTGACATTAACTAAAACAGCATTTGATCTGACTTGTCTGGAATGTTTATAAAGAATATTATGTTATTTTTTTCAGTTCATTTTTACACTTTAGCTTATCCAATATGATTTAGACATTGTTTAAACATATCCCTGCAAAGCACGGCTACTTCCTCTTTTTAAGCACACACTTCATAAACAAACCAGGTTGAAAACATCACAGCATGGGCCACAGCTTTGCAAGAATGTCTCATATTTTACAGCTTAAATGCAAAATTCTGATTAATGAATGCAGGAATATTAAAAATGCTCACTAATAATCATATCATAATAGGCCAACAAGCATATTTATCTAATTAATGCAAATTTATATGGTTATGTCTTTGCTATTCATTTTGCTGCTTAATACCCAACCATGAAGGAACCGAACCGAAATAAAAATATAAATAAAAAAAAAAGATTTTTTTAAAGAATGCTTTTTATTGAGTTGCTCTAGAAAGTAAAAAATAAAGAAGAACGGTGAAAACTTTGCTAAAGAAACACACACAAGATGATCTCAGAAAAGCATTCAAGGTTGGTTTTGCAGATTCCTGCTATTACGTCTGATACCTCACTTTCACAATCACCAAAACCAACCTTGAATGCTTTTCTTAAATCAACCTGTCTGTTTTGTTGGCAAAGTTTTCACTCTTCTTCCTTATTTTTTTACTTTTAGAGTGATCCAATAAAAAGCATTCTTTAAAAAAAATCTTTACTTATATTTTTATTTTTTTACTTTTTAGTTTTGAAGTAAAATACAACAGTAATTGTATATAAAGCTAAAATTGCATTTTTGGGACTGTGTGTGCGTGTGTATGTGTTTATGTGTGTATGTAACAAATAAAAAATAATAAAATAGCTTGGCAACATTTTTCTTTTACTTACTTTTTACTGTGTGTGTGTGTGTGTGTGTGTGTGTGTGTGTGTGTGTGTGTGTGTGTGTGTGTGTGTGTGTGTGTGTGTGTGTCTACTGTGTAGCTAATGACAGGGTGACAACATTTTAGAGAGTAAAATGTCCCTCTGTCATTATTAGAATGCTTTTTATTGAAATTGGTTTAGGGAGATGGTAAAAAATATCAAGCGAAGATTAGCATTTTTTCCGCTGTCTCACGACAGTGTGACAGAACCACAGAGAGACAGAGCCACAAAGCCAATTTCAATAAAAAGCACTGTAATAATAATAATAATAATAATAATAATAATAATGATAAGACAGAATGCATGGGCCCTATATACTCTCCTACTTAACAGTCAAGTGAATAGTTTTGGAGAAAGCAGCAGTCAAAGGCTTGATACAGAGGAGGAAGGGGAATAAAGAAAAGTCTCAGTTCTGGGCGTCCTTTTGTAATGCTAGGAGAAGGCAGTGAAATACTTACATTTTTTTTTATTAAGGGCACTGGCTTTTGCTTAGAATTAACATATTTTAAATGATTTAAACCAGTTTCCTGTGCTCTCAGAACCATACAATGCAAGCTACCTCAGTTAGTGCAGATTCCTACTAAAAAAAAAGAAATGAAAATAGTGCAGGCTGATACTTGGTGTGGGCTTGCAGCAAAAAGCAGTGATTGCATTGGTCATGAACAACTAACAGCCCATCATGTCTGAATGAAATGCTCAAGGAAATCTGGACCATAGATTGAAGAGACCTTTCAAATATTCTACTGGAAAGAGACAGCTGCAGTACTGTAGGCAAGAAATTAGAAGTTAATATTCTCAAAATACAGAATAAAGTTATTAATACAAGTAGACAATTTAGCAGATATTAAAACTTATTTTGTATTAATGGAAATGAAGTATAGATTAGTTTATGAAGAAACTGGAGGTGTGAACTGAAGGTTTAATTAGATTTTGTAATATTTTACCAAGAAAATTGACCTGTATAGTGAGGGGGAAAGAAGAGCTGGGTGTCTTAGTAGGAACCACAACAACCAAGCATATTTTAGGGGATTAAGATGTGTATACACATTTGTATCCTATTTTTGGGAGGGGATATGTATTGCTACCAGCATGGGACATTTGCTCAAAGTGTTGAAGCATGGAATGTACCATTTTTGAATGTTTGTTTATTTAAGGAGTTGTTGTAGATAGTTAAAAATATCAAAAAGAACTTGTATAAAAATATTTATTGATTGATTTACTCAAATATGCAAAGGAGAAACAAGCAAGTAATTAAAACAGAAGTGCTGAACTCAGAACACACTGGACTATTGCGTGTGGGGCTGAACAAGAAGGGGTTACAAACCTTCTTCACTTGTGGAAAGTAATGAGCAAGAGCAAGTGAAACCACTGTGTAGCTGGTCTCAAGTAAATCTGAGTCAAGACTGAGAAGCCGTTATTCACAAACTATGGATGATGTCACAGAATGTAAATGGTCTTTAAGCAAAGCAAGTTTAATACTGCTCTACCACGGGAGACTCAATTAAGAAATGAACACTTTTGTTGTTGTTGTGTCTTTCGGCTTATCCCGGTTAGGGGTCGCCACAGCGGAACTCTGGTCCGCTAATGTTTGGTAGTGGATTTTTACATGCCGAGTTACCAACCCTGATGCACAAACTTCAACGAAGGCACGCCCATTCACGCATGCCTCCACACAGGAGACGCTCTAGCTGAGAATCGAACATGACAACGTCTTGCTGTGAGGCGACAACGCTACCGCAGCACCATTACCGCGGGTAAGAAATGAACACTTAGTAGTAGGAAAAAAGGATTTAAATTCCTTACTTTGCAAAGTTCCCAGAGAAGCATAAGAGGAGACTGCTGACCCTTCAGGCTGGGAATACACCCTTTACTAGCGCAGGATGAATTCATGAGTCAAGAAATGAGGTAAAGAAAATACCAAAAAAGATAATTAACTTCCAGCAAGGAATACAGATAATCGGTGGAATGTAATGTGTTGAGTGGGTAAGGGCTATAACAGACAGTCCGAGAAGAAAAGCAACATCAACTGAAGAGAAGTTTGTAAAGCAATATTTAAAACATTTTGGGTTAGAAAGTGCAAGAAGCTAAGAGGGGCAAGTGTATCACACATTCTATTCAGTCAGATACAAGACGTAGGCATGTCTAGTTTAACAAAAAACACACATACATGGTGGAAGACGTAGAATCACACCCAATAAACCTGTCAATAAAGAGGGCAATATGAAGAAATATTCTCAAGGTAACCAGGAATTTAGAAGATCGAATCTCAGATAAACTAACAGAATGTTGGGATATTATAGCAATAACCCACGCCTGGGTGTGGGTAATGCTAAATTTACCCACGGTTGGCGTGGTTTGGTCCCGAGGGCGAAGCCCGAGGGACCAAACAAAGCCAACCGTGGGTAAATTTAGCATTACCCACACCCAGAAGTGGGTTATTGCTATTATACCATGACATTTAAGAAAAGAAACTATTACTTTTCTTAAATAATGGCATAGTATAATGCCTGTTTACTGCCCTTCCGCAGATGTCTGGCATCCGCGGCAGTTCTGATGTACTGCACGCCTGCGCAGTACATCAGAGCTGTGGGCAAAAGCAACGGAGAAAGCAAGATCTCCGTTGCTTATTTTTAGTGTTTCACTATGTTAAATGAGTTTAACATAGCGAGACAGTTTTAAAATAAGCAACGGACATCTCCGCTGCTTATTTTAAAACTGTCTCGCTATGTTAAACTCATTTAACATAGCCAAACACTAAAAAGCAACGGAGATCTTGCTTTCTCCGTTGCTTTTTAAAACACTAATCTCGCTATGTTAAATGGGTTTAACATAGCGAGACAGCTTTAAAATAAGCAACGGAGATCTCCGTTGCTTATTTTAAAGCTGTCTCGCTATGTTAAACCCATTTAACATAGCGAGACAGTGTTTTAAAAAAAACAAGTTATACTAATGGAAAAAAGTCCGGGCGACCGGACCTTTTTCCATTAGTATAACTCAATTTACAACGGGCACGCTGGCCAATCAGCGTGCACGTTTTGGGGGGATCATGGTATAATAATAATCTAACCAATGTGTGGAAAGAATTCAAGTCCTACTTCAGTATCAGAAGACTTGTGGAAGAAGGGCATAAGAGGCAACAGACAGAGCCTGAAAATGTTATTCCAAAGTAGGGGTAGAATTTATAGAGGAAGAACAGACAGCTTCAAAAATGACAAAAACAGACTTTGCAGATATAAACGTAAAGATGTGGACAATCATGTAAACTTTTCTTGACAATAACCCCATGGCCCAAAATCACTTAGGAGAGTGAGACAACAGAAAGTGGACATGCTGTTTTACGACCTGAGAAATCTCACCACAAACTTCTTGTGTTTTATAGAACAGGATATTAGTGAACCATTTTCTTCTGTAAATAGTGTACATATGAATTTATTTTGTAAACAGTGTACATATTTTTCATTACAAACCATCATGTCTGTAGATCATTGTGTGTACTGTACCTAGTCAGCCACTGTAGCTGGACAGCATGTGCAAGATCAGTGCCATTTTGTATAGTCAGCCAGAGTGAGTTCAGGCATGAATGGAGATGCACACACAAGTGTGCCTGAAGTAATGAGTCAGTCAGTTAGCTTAAAGATATGTTCCAGTTACAGCTCTTGATGTGTTTTTGCACAATAAACAACTTGAACCCATCACAGTGCCTCAGCGTCTCATTTGAATACATGAGACGAGCAACATGGTATCAGAATGGGATCCGAAGTTGAAACAACTTGCAAACCATGAGGCACGAAGTTAGAAGTGGAGGAGTATACAGAAGTGAACTCGCAAACAGGTTAGCGGTTATTTAAAGGTACTTAAACTCGTTTAAATGATTTTTCAGCCATCAAATGTATGGCGAAGCATTCAAAACTTTAGAAACAATTACCGAGATAAACAAAATGTCCGAAATTGAGACATACTGATAAAAGTATTCAAAATAATTTCTGAAGTGTTAAAATGTACAAAAAGGGCTAAAACAACCAAAGTTTTTCACAATGCACTACTTTTTCACATTAACTGAAACTTTTCGAAGCATCTGAAGTGTCCGGAGTGTTCGCAGTGTTAAAGTAAAACTTTTTAAGAGAGATTGTTGTGCATTTGAACATAATTACTAGTACCTGGTCTATGCTTATATTTAACGCATTTTGTTATGGCAGTGAGATTTCATAGACCTGAACCACTGGTGTTTGATAATAATATTGCTGAGAATTGGTGAGTGCCTGAGCAAGAACATGATCTTTTCAGACAGACTGCATTTTCTGATAAAGAGACACGTACAAAGGCATTCATACTTATTTAGCTGGCTCAGAAGCCATTGAGAGGGAAAGTTCATTTGTGTATGCACCTGCCATGTATGCAGGGCAGGGGGAGAACCGCCATATTGTGATACAAACTGAAACGCGGGAAGATCCTGAGTGCTTAAAATGTAAATTTAGAGAAATGTGCAACCCTCAAATTAATATTACAATGGAAAGGCACATGTTTTATACAGGAAATCAAAAGCTTGGTGAAACTATACCAGGATATATTACTACATGGAGAAATAAAGAAAAACGTGCACATACGGTGATCTGAGAGATAAGCTGATAAAAGACAGGCTTGTGTGGTGTTAATAATGATGCAGTGAGAAAGATTTTGCTTTGAGACAGTGATTTAACGTTGAGCAAAGCCATTGAGATTTGTTACTTATATGAGCTTACAGGAAAGCATACAAACATACTTACGAATGAGAAAAACATGCATGCAGTGTCTGTCAGTGCAAATGTTGATAGTGTACAACATAAAGCGAAGATAAAAAAGAAGTAGAAACCAAAGAGTGTGGCAACAAACAATCTCATTGCTAACTGTTGTAATTGTGGGGGCAGCCATGAACCTAAATGAGAGAAGTGCTTAGCTTTTGATCAGCAGCGTCAGATATAAAAAGTGGAATAATTTCAAAAGACTTTTGCAAGTCTAAAGTGGCACATACTTTTATTAAAAGAGAGCATCCGAAGAAGCAAGTAGATCAGATAAACAGCAGTGAGTAAACTTTCTATGTTGATGGTGTCTATGTGATTAATGAAACAGTTAACACAGTAGATTATCAGTTGGCAACAAAGAGTGAAATATTTTGTACTATTTGGATTAATGGGAAACCTATAGAGCTTAAAGTAGATACTGGATCCAAGTGCAATGTTATATCAGCACAAATGTTTGCCAAAGTAAAAGCTAGTGAGAAACTTTATTAAGCAAAGTGTGCAAAACTAGTTGCTTATGGAGGTGAAGAGATTCAAACTGATGGTGCAGTAGTTCTCACATGCCATTCTGCTGGGAACAGCTATTACTTGCAATTTTACGTAGTCAAAAGACAAGTGCAGTCATTGCTAGGCCTCAAAGACAGTTTGAGAATGGGACTGATTTAATTTAATAAGGAGGTCCACAATATAAGTCAGAACAACAATAGTTTTACCCAGAATATTTTTAGTAAATATGCTGACATTTTCACAGATGAGCTTGCCAAACTTACACTCACATATTCAATGAAGTTAAACCATGAAGTAAGCCCAGTTGTTAGACCAGCAAGGAAGGTTATGGTAGCAATGCAGAGCAAAGCAAAAGCAGAGCTTGACAAAATGGTGAATTTAGGTGTAATAACCCCAGTAAAAGAACCGACTGAATGGGTATCTTCCATGGTCGTAGCTCATGAGAAAAGCTCCAATGACATTCAAATATGTACTGATCCAAGACACTTAAAGCCCTTAAATGTCCTCCTACTGTGCACATTGGATGATGATAAGTAGCCACTCTCTCGCCAAATGTCACTGTTTTTTTTCAATATTAGATGCAAAAGTTCCTTTTGGCAAATTTTGCTGGATCACAAATCTTCATTGTTAACCACTTTGAGTACACCATTTGGTAGATACAGATTCTTGAGAATGCCATTTGGGATAAATTCAGCAAGTGAAGTATTTCAATGTGCAATGGAACAAGTTTTTTCAGGTTATCCATGTGCTATCATAGTAGACGACATTACTGTAAGGGGCAATGGCGAAGTCGAACATGATAGAAACCTCAAGAAAGCTCTAGAGCATGCACGTGAAATAAATCTCAAACTGAATCCTCAGAAATGTAAATTCAAACTGAAAGAAGTTACTTATGTGGGTCATTTGTTTACCAGTTCTGGCTTACAACGAGATCAGTTTAAGCGAGCAGCAATTCTTGAGATGCCAGTTCCAGAAAATGTCACATCTTTACAACATTTTCTTGGTATGGTCAACTATTTAGGAAAGATCATTCCAGACCTTGCACAGTTGCATGACTTGACATGCAAAAATGTAAACTGGTCCTGGTTGAAACAACACCAAAATGCATTTGACGCTCTGAAACAGAAGACTGCCAGTCCACCTACATTGAGATATTATGATGTTCATAAACCTGTAACTCTTTTGTGTGATACTTCAAAGTATGGTCTTGGTGCAGCAAGTCTTCAAGAAGGCATACCAGTAGCCTATGCATCCAGAACTTTAACCCAAACTGAAATGCAGTATGCACAAATTGAAAAAGATATTTTTCAAAGTTCAGTTTTTATATTTTATGGTAAACCTGTTCAAATAGAGACTGATCACCAACCTCTAGTGACAATTCTGAAAAAGCCAATACATACAGCCCCAGCACGCTTGCAATGCATGATGTTAAAACTGCAAAGGTGCAATTTCAATACTGTCTGTGCAAAAAGCAGATTTCTATACCTTCATGATGTTTTGTCAAGAGCACCCAGACAAAAAAAAAAGAACAGCATGACAATGAGAAAGTAGACTTTGAAGTCATGGAAGTCAAAACTTTTTCCTCATCACGTCTTGATGAACTCAGAAATCACATAGCTGCAGACCCAGTTCTTCAGAAGATTAAACATTTTAGCAGTCAAGGATGGCCAGCACAACAAACTAGTTTACCATTTGACATACAGAAATATTTTCCTTACACAGATGAGCTCATAATGGAAGATGGAGTCATTATGAAAGGTCCTAAAGTGGTAATTCCTACACATTATAACAGAAATATCAAGATTTTTGCATTGTGGTCACCCAGGTACTGATTCAACCAAAGCAAGGGAAAGAAGCATAGTATGTTGACTTCTGTGTCAAAAGATATAGAGAAGAAAACTCTAGCATGTTCCATTTGCAGTAGTACTAAATCACACCAACAAAAAAGAACCATTTCAGCTAAATCAAATTCCTGAACTACCACGGTCGACAGTTGCTACTGATATTTTTGAATGGAATGGTCAGCATTGTTTAGTGTTAGTAGAATGTTATTCGAATTGGTTTGAAATTTACCTTTTTCCTAACTTGGCATCCAGCACTGTCATTACAAAAGTTTTTTCTGTTCATGGTAGTCTGCACAAAGTCATATCTGACAATGGTGCACAGTTTACAAGTCAGCACTTCAAGAATTTTGCTGAGTCTTGCGGCTTTGTCCATATTACTAGTAGTCTTGAGTATTCACAGTCCAACAGATTATCTGTGTGTGCAGTTCAAAGTGCGAAATATTTGTTGGAGAAATCCAAGAGAGATGGTACTGATGTTTTTCTTAACCTACTTAATCTCAGAAACATTCTTCGAGAAAATTTGCTTGGTGTACCTGCTCAGAGATTGATATCCAGACAGACTAGAACAATTCTTCTGATCAGTACACAATTATTGATTCCAAATGCAAAGCACAAAAGACTAGTCAAGACTCAGCTTTTGAAAAAATGCCAGTCACAAAAGTTGTACTACAATAAATTCAGCAACCCTCTTAGACCATTAAAACGAGGAAAGATAGTGAAAATGCAGACATCTAAAGGATATGACTGAGTGGGAATTGTCAAAAATATGAAGAACTGAGATCTTACATCGTACAATCTGATGGAATGGATTTTAGGAGGAATAAAAGACACATACTGCCAGTCTCTGAACCAGTGACACAGCAGACTGCCTGTGCTAGAGACTATTTGTGAGAGTGACTCTACACTTCTTCAAATTCCAGAGGACAGTGTACTTTCTGCAAGTAATACTGATGTAATCCCCGAAGCTCCAATTGTAAAAGACTCTCCAGATACTGTCCCTGTTGCTAAACTCAGTCAAAGTTTTTATATGGCCACATCGGTAAGAATTTCCAAACCCATTTCGAAATGCACAACAACTTGGACTTGAATTCATTTGTTGTTAAATGCTGATGTGACATCTAGCTTGTAAAATATCTGGTTCTCCTATTGCATGTCAAACAAATCAAAGATGGAGGATGTAGATCATTTTGTGTGTGTGTGTGTGTGTGTGTGTGTGTGTGTGTGTGTGTGTGTGTGTGTGTGTGTGTGTGTGTGTATTATACTTAGCCACTGTAGCTAGACAGCATGTGCATACAAGTTACTAAGCACGTGCAATACCAGTGCCATTTTGTATAATCAGCCTGAGTGAATGCCGGCATGAATGGAGATGCAAATGCAAGTCTGTCTGAAGTAATGAGTCAGTTAGCTTAAATATATGTTCCAGTTCCAGATCTAGATGTGCATAGGTTACAGTAAACAACCTGAACCCATCACAGTGCCTCAGCGTCTCATTTGAATACACGAGACAAGCGATAATGTGTGGGTAAATATTATTCAAATATGCATTACAATGCATTATGCACATATTTTTAATTACAATCCTGCACCTTTGTAAATAATGCCATATATGCATTGTTATTCTGTAGTACTCAGTGTTATTTCACTACAATGCTATGATACAACAGTCTGTCTTACTATCTAATTAGAAGTTATGTACTCACCATAACGTTCCAGCTGAGTAGGTGACTTCATTTGGATGCAACCTGTGGGTATCGGATCCGACTTCGGATCCGAGCCGGCATTTCAAAAGCTTAGGATCAGAGCTCCTAGCTCTTCCCTCTACCCATAATCCCCTGCCAAGCCCTAACTGACCTCAGATTGAGTTTGCCTAGTGAACACTAGTATAAAAATACCTGGACACAGGAATAAACTCTTAGTCTAAATAGGTCAGGGGGATGGAGGGGGGGAATGGTTGCATCCAAATGAAGTCACCTACTCAGATGGAACGTTATGGTGAGTACATAACTTCTAAATCTGAAGTAGGCAGACTTCATTTGTCTGCAACCTGTGGGACAGAGTCCCCAACTACCTACATCTTGGGCGGCCGTCATGGAAGGATGTTCCGGAGCACCGCAGAGCCAAAGGATGCTCTCCCCCTGGAAACAACATCCACCTTATAATAAGAAATGAAGGTATGAGACGAGGCCCAAGTGGCTGCTGCACAGATATCATCCAATGACACTCGGGACTTAAAAGCGGCTGAAGTGGAAATTGCCCTAGTAGAGAGAGCTGTAATCCTCTGAGGAGCAGACCTACCTGAAGTGTCATAAGCCTGCAAAATACAATTAGCAATCCATTTCGACAGTGTGACTTTGGAGACTGCTTTACCCATAGCAAATTTAGCAAAGGAGACGAACAGTTGATCTGACTGTCTATGACCAGCCGTTCTGTGAATGTAGAAGCGCAACTGTCTGTGAACATCTAAAGAATGCAGCTTATATTCTCCTTTGTTTTTATAGTTGGGGAAAAAAACAGGCAAATTGATTGATTGGTTAATATTAGATTCCGAAGAAACTTTTGGAAGAAAAGAAGGATTGGTCCTGAGGGAAACCCTATCGGGAAAAAAGGAGAGGTAAGGCGGTTTGACGCAAAGAGCCTGGAGTTCCGACACTCTTCTGGCTGAGGTGATGGCTACTAAGAAGGCCTTCTTCCAGGAAAGATACTTTAGATCTACAGAAGCTGCAGGCTCAAAGGGAGGAGCAGTAAGGGCCTGCAGGACTAAAGATAGGTCCCAAGGTGGCACAGTTTCTTTGACCAGGGGCCTCAACAGAAAAACTCCTTTGAGAAAGGTCTTGCAAAGTTTTGCAGTCATGAGGGGAGCTGACTCGTGACCCAAATGATAATGGGAAATCGCTGCCATTTGCACCTTTACCGTGGAAGAACTGGCCCCCTGATGAAAGAGGTCTGATAAGAAGTCCAGTACCGCAGACATTGGTGCAGAAAAAGGATCAATATTGTTCTGAGTCACCCAGATAGAAAACCTTTTCCATTTGCTCCGGTAAACCTTCCTAGTGGAAGGTTTATGAGTGGCCACTAAAATGGCCTTGACTGGTGACGAGATACCGGGAGTCCTAATCAGGGATGGAAGTGGAGCAGCCAGGCTGTCAATTTCAAGGTGTGTAGATTCGGAATCGGGAGCCCTTGTGGATGGGAAATGAGATCCAGAATTGGATCTAGAATCCAGGGCGGATTCACTTTGTGAGACCATACATAAGGGAACCAAGGCTGACGAGGCCAGAACGGGGCAATGAGAATCATTCTGCACCCCAAACTGTTGGCTTTCTGCAAGAGCCTCTGCATTAGAGGTAGTGGAGGATAAGCATAAAGGAGACCGGGAGGCCAAGCATGCACCAGTGCGTCTCTCGGGGATTCCCCAGGTGGGGGAAGCAGAGCGAAGAAACTGACGCATTTGGCGTTTGAGTGAGAAGCAAAAAGATCGCAACAGGGTTGCCCCCAGACGGCAAAAATCTTCTTCGCTACCAGAGGATTGAGAGACCATTCGTGAGGAGAAAAAATGGTGCGACTGAGCTTGTCCGCAAGGATGTTGGACCTTCCCGGAATGTGCGTTGCTACCAGAAAGCGTTTGGTGGAGATTGCCCATTCCCAGACTCTCATGGCCTCTCGACAAAGGGAATAAGACCTGGTTCCCCCCTGCTTGTTGATGTACCAGACTACCGACATGTTGTCCGTCTGGATCGCAATAGTCCCTGCAGGAGAAGGCTGTGAAGTGCTTGCAACGCTAAGAGCACCGCCCTCATCTCCAGGACATTTATATGCAACGAGGTCTCTGAATTGTTCCACGTGCCTTGGACAATCTTGCCCGCAGCATGCCCCCCCACCCGAGGCGAGAAGCGTCCGTGGTCACCGTGGCTAGGGGGAATGCTGCAGACAAGGGTCTCCCTGCTAGGAGTTCCGGTGACTGGAGCCACCAAAACAGGGAGTCCCTGCATGCCTTGCTGATTGCTATCGGGCTGTTGAGAGAAGAGTGTTGCGGGGACCACTGGACCTGCAGGGTCCACTGAAGAACCCGCATGTGTAAGCGAGCATGGAGAAGAAGTGGAATAGCTGCTGCCATTGAACCCAGGGCCCTCAGGACCGAAGCCGCCATCGAAGACGGTTGCAGGACTGCTGTGACATGACACTTCAGGCTGAACAGCCGATCTGGAGTGAGGAAGGCCCGCATTGATCTTGTGTCTATCCTTCCTCCTATGAAATCTATAAGTTGTGTGGGATGCAGTAAAGATTTTTCCATATTTATGGTGATGCCCAGCCTCGGAGCTATAAAGAGGAAATAGTCTCTGGCTGAGCAAAGTAGATGCCTTGATGATGCCGTAAGGAGCCAGTCGTCCAGATACGGAAAGACCTGTATTCCCTCGAGTCTCAGGTGGGCCGCTACCACTGCTAGTACCTTGGTGAACACCCTGGGGGCAGAGGTGAGACCAAAGGGAAGGACCCTGAACTGGTAGTGGCTGGCTCCCAGCCGAAAGCGAAGGAACCTCCTGGACCGTCTGTCCATCCGAATGTGGTAGTACGCGTCCTTGAGGTCGATAGAGCACATCCAATCGTTCTCCCGCAAAAGGGGGAGTATAGATTGTAGAGTGACCATCCGGAATTTTTGCTTGGTTACAGACAGGTTCAGTAGGGAAAGGTCTAAGATCGGTAAGTCCCCCGTTTTCTTTGGCACCAAGAAGAACCTGGAGTAAAACCCTGATCCAGTCTGATCTCGGGGGACGCGCTGGATGGCTCTTTTTTCTAACAGCTGCTTGATTTCGACAGCCGCCGCCTCCCTTTGGTCGGGTGGTACATCGGGAAGGCTTCGGGATCTGGGAATTTTGCTCAGGGGAATGGCATAACCTCTGGATATCACACGAAGCACCTAATGGTCTGACGTGATTGACTCCCAAGATGTCAGGTGCCTCGAAAAACACCCCCCGACTGCCTCCAGAGATGGACAGCCGGGCAACCCTTCAGGGCTGTTGCGTGGGTCTGTCAGAGAAAGGTTCTCTGGACCCAAAGTTCCTAGGAGCCCCTCTGCCTCTAGGACGACGACCTCCCTGTCCTCCTCTGCCACGGAAGGACTGGTTGTCCGGAGCAGGTTGGGACTGCTGCGACTTCCGGAACCACATCTTCTTCTGTCCCTTTTGGTTCTTCGAGAAGGACCTCTGGGGAGCTGAGAAGCGGACTCCAACGGCAGACAGTGTCTTCCCGTCCTTCTCGCTCTGGACTAAAGTTTCGCGAACAGTTTTGCCAAACAGGGCAGAACCATCAAAGGGGGCATTGGCGAAGGTCGCTTTGAAGGGCTCTGCAAAATCACAGTGGCGGAGCCAGGCCTGACGCCTCAGGACGAGACCCACTCCACTAGCTCTAGCGGCTCCCTCCGTTGCGTGAGAAAGTAGCCGCATAGAAGTATTAGAAACTGATCTGAGAGTGGCCATTCGGTTGGAGTACAGGTGCTTGTCCTCCGCCGACATGGACTCTGGGGGAGATGCCGCGTACTCTTTAATCAGGTCGCACTGCATCCTGATGACATGTGCCATGTAGTTCAGCGCTCTCAAAGAGAAGGTTGCTGAACTAAAAGCTCGCTTCCCAATGCGATCCATCGAGCGGGACTCTTTGCTCGGAGGATGCATAGTGGGACTTTCCTGGGCCAATTCCCTCTTTGTGGCTGCGGCCATCATCATAGCATCTACCGGGGGGCCCTTGCTCCAATGAGTGCGGTCCGATGGTGGGCTCAGGATACGATCCGGACACTTGGGGACAGGCTCAACGGTGTCCGGTTCCTTCCATACTCTGGTGGAAATAAGGTCCACCAGAGGATCGGCAGGAGGGGACACCCAAGAGGTAGATGGGCCCGCCTAGAATGCCTCCAAGAACACAGACTCGTCTGAGGAGGCCTTGGGGGCAGACCACCCCCCCCCCCCGATTCTAAGCATCTCCATAATGTCTCCAAAGGAGATGTCCTCCGGGGGTGATCGTGGGGAGCCCTCCCCTTCATCCAAGTCTGTGTCTTCGGTAATGGACTCAGGGGAGTCCACGTGTCTCCTTTTACACTTACGCTTCCGAGGTACTTCCTCGGGGGGAGTGTCCGAGGAGTCCTCTTCAGCAGCCAGATGTTCCAAAGGAACTACTTGGGACATCGAGGCGGGCTGTCCCTGGGACCGGCTGATGGGAGCCTGGCCCAGCTGCAAGGGAGTGCGGGGTGGAGCCGTGGCAGGGACCGGGGGTCCGGAAGTCCTCAACAGTGCCCTTTCCACTACGTCGAAAGCCGAGGGAGAGCCGGCCTCTCTAAGCCCCGAGAGCCGGCCCCCACTCGGATCCGACGCACGGATCGGAGCCGGAGCCGATACCGTCGGATCCGAGAGACTGATGTGCTCCGACCTAGACGGAGTCGAAGACACACCAGCTCCCTCGGATCCGAGGCTCGGCCCTCGGCTCCCAGAGGTCGGGTCCGAAGTACCCGAAGCACTCAAGGGATGGATCGGATCAGAGGTGCCCCGACCTATCGGATCCGAACCACCCCCGGATCCAACTCTGCCCTGCTCCGACAGCTCCGAACCCGGAAGACGGGTCGGAGAAGGAGCCAAGGGGGCGAAAAATGGGGTCGAAGTCCCTCCCGGTTGGGGGGGGCTTGCAGCACTCCCATTTGCATCTGGGCCTGGATGAAACGCCTCATCATCCGGTCCATGTCTGCTTCCGACATTGAAAAGGTAGATCTGGATGAGGCCACCGAAGCGGACCTAGAGAACCGCCTCGGAGACCTCACCGAAGGGCTAGTCTCCTCCTCCTCGGGTCCGGGAGAGAACCGAGGGGAATGGAGCCGAGGAGGAGGAGATCTAGAAGACACAGGGGAGGCCCGCTTAGACGGAGGGGCCGAGCTTGAGGTCTCGGCCTGCCGTTTATAGTGCCTTTCCCTATGTCTCTCCTTCTGTCTCTCCTTCTCTCTAATGGTCTCCCTATCCTCCGGCTTTTTGGAGGGAGGCTGAGTCCCTGTCGGGGAAAGGGAGACCGTAGCACCCGAAGAAGGCTGCTGGCTAACAGGGGCAGAGGCCGAAGTAGTATCTGGAGGGAGAAGTCCCGCCAGTACTAATTTCGACCTCCTGTCCCTTAAAGCTCGGGGGTTGAACCCTGCGCATATGGTACAACCAGAAGACAGGTGTTCAACCCCAAGATGACTTGCACGAGTGTGGCCATCAGCTGGGGACAGCTTGTGGCCACACTCGGTACATTTTGAGAAAACTGCCTTAGGGGCTTCTGACATGGATACACCCTAGGCCTAACACACACAAAACAGACAAAAAAAACTACGCAAAACCCGAGAAAGTATACAAGGTAAAGACAGGAAGCCTAATACACACACACCACTAGAAAAAAGTATTAAACTCTAATTTTTTTCTGTCAAACTTATCTGAACAATTTAGCTGCCAGGAGCTCGAGGAATCCGTTGCTACTTGAAACGCGGCAAACGAAATCTGAGGTCAGTTAGGGCTTGGCAGGGGATTATGGGTAGAGGGAGGAGCTAGGAGCTCGGATCCTAAGCTTTTGAAATGCCGGCTCGGATCCGAAGTCGGATCCGATACCCACAGGTTGCAGACAAATGAAGTCTGCCTACTTCAGATCTATTGTTTTCTACTGTTATAGTTCTTTGAGCCATGGCTGTAGCTGAAAAGGGTCTGATGACCAGCCCACCTACCCGGTCAACAAATATAAATAAGTAAAAGAAAGTCAACTAGGCAACCTGCAAAAATATTAAGACATCTTCAAGCTTTTCCACACAGTGCTATATGAGCTGCGGATTTTAGTCAGGGGGTCAGAGAACAGATGGAAAGTTTTATAACAGGGTTGATGTCAAGGCAGTTGGATGAGGGAGAAAAATCTGTCTGCTGGATAAGTGGATAGATAGGGTAGAAATAAAATCAGTGGCAATAAGGGAATCCACAGACAAATCTCCAGAAATGGATAACCGTCCTGTTGAAGTGA
Organism: Protopterus annectens; assembly: GCF_019279795.1. NCBI lineage: Eukaryota > Metazoa > Chordata > Ceratodontiformes > Protopteridae > Protopterus > Protopterus annectens. The sequence goes on along the minus strand of NC_056731.1, from coordinate 1,717,390,925 downwards.
AAAGGTCATAAAGATTTTCGAAACACTGTTTTAACAGAGTACTTAAAAAGCGGGACATGTCCCAGACTCATGGAAGAGGGCAGTACTCATAGTTTTACCTAAGGAAGGGAAAGCTACTTTTGATTGACAGGAAGAGAACTAAGCTGCTACACAGATTAACAGAGAACAATCAATCTATAATTTTTTAAAGGCTGAGACCAAATGTTTGATAACATAAATAAGACCTTCATGATACAGTAAAGATAGACAAAACCAAAAAGCCATATTATTTAATCAGGTTGTAAGCAGAAAAAGCATTCTGCAGGGAGAGATGGACTTGCACATGAAAGGTCTTGAAGAGTTTTGGTTTCATGGACAAAATAAGGTTAATAACTTAGGTCGGGTTACAGGCAAAAATAAAAGCAGAACCTGATGGCTATTAGCTTTGAGTTGGCAAGGGTTACTGTACAGAGACCATACATCAGTGAAAATAAGAAAATATGAAAGCATGACCATGGATATGAACTTTCCCACTATCTCTGTTACCAGCTTTTTGGATATGGGCATCCTCAGGCAATGTAGAAATTTCCTCATGTTTAATGACTACCAGCTAATTCTCAAACAAACTGATAAGGTATGTGAGAGATGTATTTACACAATGTCACTGGACGCAAAGCTCTAACATAAAACTACTCCTAATGTCAACCAGGTTGTCAGTACTACACATGCTGTACCCATCACACAAAGTACAAAGCAGACACATACACCCACACATGATGAAGCACTTAAATACAACCTTGTTAAACCCCAAAGATCTCCTACTTGAAGTACACAAAACAAATGCTCTCAGCAGCCCCGAATGTCCTCTTTCAAAACAACACATAAAAGTGATATCTCACAGAACTTCTACTTCTAAGACTAAAATGCAAGACAACATGCAATCTGACATTCTGGTCACTGGAGAATCCATTTTGATATACACTGATGTCTCTCTCATCAGGATGAGTAAGTTCCCCACATTACGCATGCACTCAGGTCATCGGACAAGTACTAGTATGACTCAATCATAGTCCATGTGGGTTTAAATGACCTGACACATACCTCCCTAGACTATATGAAGAGAGACATCATGAAGCTCTCGACATGTGTTTCCCAGGCTGATATGAGCCAAGTATTGAGCAGCATTTTACCTTCTTCTGGGATGATGCCACAATACAAACACAACACTGACTTAATTGACTTAAGTTTCTGGTGTCATTCTAAGGGGGTGTAATATTTGTCAGCATGGAAGGAGATGGACAACAGACCACGTTGCATTGCCAGGTATGGTCTGTACCTCTCTCCTATAGGCTTTTGAATATTAGCTAATGCATTGTCTGCCCCCATAGTGCCTTTTTTTAGGCAATGCCAAACTAAAGGTACATCCGACATAGCAAATCAAAACCAAGGAAATCTAAAGGTGCTACTGCTCAATGCTAAGAGTCTAAACAAGAAACTCCACTACCTACAAGCTCTCCTCCCCCTACAGAATGCTGACATCTGTGCAGTCACTGAAACATGGTTTAAAGCTGCGGAAAGCACACGGGCAGTGCAAGGATATAATGCTTTCCATACATTTAGACCACCTACTACACAGACGGGAACTAAAGGTATATCGCAATTTACATTAAAAATAAATACATCACAAAGCTAGTCGAACAGGAGGTGCACTTGAGCTTCTCCATGTTCCAGTTACCGTAGACAAAATCCCATACCACTTGTTTGCAAGCTATAAGTTCCCCTCTAAGACCTAGGAAACCTGTAACATGTACTTGAGCTTAGTGGAACCACTCACTATCCAACCCAATCCCATATTCAGGTGACTTTATAGTTACCCCACTATTAACTGGGAATTACATATTACACTAAGTCACAAAACTTGCAGTCACAGAGATTCCCTAGACCAGATTGTCAATAAGCCGACCAGGGGTGCAAACACTCTGGATCTGTTCCTCACTTAAGTGGGCCAGCACTACACACCCCCTAGTGTATGTAATGTCCTTTCTGGTATGCTCAGACCACAAAAACTGTCTCCTCTGAAGTTGAAGTAAAACCTGGAACCCCAGCTTACCCCGGAATATTCAGGAGCTATTATAAGACTAACTTCCAACTACTAAGTGATAACCTGGCAAATTTTAAGCCCCCATAAACACTGACAATACTGCAGTCTACACGGACCTATTCACAGAAACCCTATACAACCATGTTAATACCTGCATAGAGGCAGCAGTACTGTCCAGGAAGAAGTACAGAACAAACTCAAAAAACAAGCCACCTTACACTTATCAAGTATAAGCAAAATCCACAGCACACAGGATCCGAACAAAGTGCTCAAATCACCAACTGTAAAATAATTCCTTTTAATTTTAGAACAGCAACAGTTCACAATACGTAGTCCAGTACAGCAAAAACACAGATAAGCCAAGCGCTTTCACCTAGTAAATTACCAGGCTTTTTCAAGGCAAAATTTTACAGTTGGTGATTTGAGCACTTTGTTCGGATCCTGTGTGCTGTGGATTTTGCTTTTACTTGGTTTGATTCATTTACTCCACTTATCAAGTATGCTAGAACTTGTCAGAGATTTGCGCATGGCTAGGCTTAAAAAGACCCTAGTAGTTGTTAGCCTAGTACACACCTATGAACCTATAAACCTATACAACCATCATTCAGTCCAACATTACATTGCTCAACTCTTGCATTCCCTTAAACCTCACTCCTCCTCCTGAACATTATTCTGCATGTATTGTTTCCGCAGATTCCATTTATTTCTCTGCAATTTGCTCATTCCCTTTTCTAAAAGATCCAACTTCAGGTTCTTTAATCTCTTTTACAATATTCAATACTTCAAATACAGTTTGTTTAGATGCTGGTTTCCATTTTCTAGTAACTAATTTGTTGGCAGTAAATAGAATAAAACTTAATATGGCCTTACTATGTCTAAGTAATTCAGACTGTGGGTCCCAGTTCAAAAGAATCATTTCCTTGTTTACAGCCATTTGCTCCCCAATATTTATGACACAGTATTCTCTAGGAAATTTTTACAATCTGCCAGCCCATTACACTCACAAAAACATGTTCCTAGTAACCTCTTTCTTCCCCATCACACCACCAACTTTTGCTATCTGCCCAAGGAAAAAAATCTTTTAAGTCTGCTAGGGGCATAAAAATACTTATGCAAATAGTTCCAAACAAAAAAACTAAACCTTCTGGGCATTGTTGCATACTTGATAGCCATATACAAGTCCTCCTACTACTCCCTTGTAAAATGCTTTTCCAGCATCTCTCTTTCCAGTTTTTTCTAACTTCCTACAATTGACTCTTAAAGTTATCATGCAATTTTTTATATGCCCTATTAATTATCAGCAAACTCGATCTGAGGGTTGGAAGGTAGTGGTGGTGTATTATGGGTAGGGGGAGGAGCTTGGAGCTCAGAGCAGATGCTTGTGAAGTTGCCGGCTTGGATCTGATACCCACAGGTTGAAGATCAAATGAAGTAAACTACTTCAGATCATAGGTTTCTGGACTCTCATGAAAAATGAAGATAGTAAAAACGTGTAGAAAGAATAGTTGTGTAAGAACTTACCATAAATGTCCTTATCTTCCATGTTGCAGTATTCATAACCTTAGGGAGTTGCTGCCTGCAGCACCGGACATCCAGCCAGTATAATGTTTTAGAAGCCAGGGTATGTGCGACGTTGCATGCAGGGGCCATAAACTGACATTGGCTATATCTGTGATGTCTGCACGTACCCAACTCAGAAATTGTCTGCCGCATAGAGAGAGAGTGTGACCCTAGGAGCAGGAGGAAAGAACCTAAGCTTAATTTCCCCAGGCACACCAAAACAGTGCTACAAGTATAGTATATAAACAAGAAGCAGCAGCAGATTAAAGTTTTTACTACGCTAAGTGCTATAAGTATGCCCAAGAAAAAAGGGGAAGGAAGGTGGGATTGAATACTGCAACATGGAGGAGAAGGACATCTATGGTTATGGCAAGTTCTTACACAACTATTCTATGTCCTTCTATTCTCAAGTTGCAGTATTTGTAACCTTAGGGAGAGTACCACAGCTCTCTAGGAAGTTGCATGGGAGGTAGGTAAGTAGGGGAACAGAGTCAATCAAACCCTGAAGGATTGACCTAGCAAACCCTGCTCTAACCCTGGAGATCAGATCCAATGTGTAATGCTTGGTAAAGAAGACCAAACTGCAGCCTCTAGGACAGAAGCGTAATCAACGCCCTTGAAGAAGGCTGCTGAGGAGGAAGCTGCTCTGGTGGAATGGGCCTTGACAAGTGAACTCGGTCACTTTCCATGAAAAGAATAGCAAAAGGCTATTGCCTTAGAAATCCAAAAGGCAACTGTGGGTTTAGACACTGCCTTGCCAAGGGCTCCAGAATGGAAGGAGACAAAAAGCTTGTTGGACTGTCTGACAGGTTTTGTCTTATCTTAGTAGAACCTCAGTTGCCTATGAACATCCAGGGAATGCAAAGCCTTTTCTGAGGAGTTCTGCGGCTGAAGGTAAAAGACAGGAGGATTAATGGTCTGGTTTAAAGAAATTTCATTAACTACTTTTGGTATGAATGAAGGATTAGTTGAGACAAACCCTATCTTTATGAAAAATAAGACAGGGAGAAGAAGCCATACGGGCTTAGATCTCAGAGACACTCCTAGCAGAAATAAGGACCAGTAGCAAAACTGTTTTCCATGTACACAATTTAAGGGAGGATGAGTGGGCTGGCTCAAAAGTGGCCAATGTAAGCTTTTCCAGCAGAAAGTTAAGGTCCCAATGAGAAGGAATAGGCTTACGAGGAGGTCTTATGTGAAGGACCCCTTTCAAAAACAGATTGACTTCCAACCTGGAAGCTAGAGGTGGAGTCAAGGGAAGGCAAGCAGAAATAGCAGAGGGGTGTACTTTTATTGATGAGTAAGTAGGTCAGGCCGGAATGTAGTAACTCACACAGGTAGGAAAGGACCAGTGGAACAGAAAGTAGAAATGGGTCCCGTTTTCTCTTGAGGCACTAGTAGGAGAATCTTTTCCACTTTAATAAATAATTTCTCTTGGTAGTTGATTTCCTGGCCTCCTGCAGGACACTGAGTACATCCTCTGAGTATAGGGGCTTAAAGGGGATCAGAACCCTATCACCCACAGTGTCAGTATGAGATTGAGTAGGTGGGGGTGAAGAAGGGATCCCCTGTATTGTGTGAATAAGTCAAAGCACTGAACTAACCTGTGGTGATTGCCCTGGGCTAAATGGTAGAGTAGGGGAAACCAATGCTGTCTTGGCTACAAGGGAGTTACCATTAGGATTTTTGGTTTGGACTTTGTGAATCACAGGAAGTGGAGGAAAAGCATAAAAGAACATTCTCTCCCATGAAAAGGAGAAGGTGTCCACCCTCCATGCTTGTGGATGGAGGAGCCTTATGCAGGAGAGTGGCATCTGTTTGTTCTGAGGGGAGAAAACAGATCTGCCTGAGGAATACCCCACCTGTGAATTAGATCCTGAAATACCTCCCTGTGAAGCATCAATTCGTGGGAGGGTGTTAAGGTTCTGCTCAGGGTGTTTGCCATCCCATTTTCTTCTGACGGAATGTAAACTGCCTGCACGTGAATTTGAATTGCTGCTGCGAGGGACCATATCTGTATAGCCAGATTACGGGGGGGGGGGGGGTAAGTCTTTGTTCCTCCTTGCTTGTTTATGTACCACAGGACTGTCATGTTGTCTGTGATGACCTTCAGGGTGCCAGGCAGAATGATGTCTTGAAAGGCCTACATAGCCAAGGATGGGGTCTTTAGCTATTTTAGGTTGATGTGGTCCTTCCTTTCTTGAATGGTCCCCTCCCCTGGACTTTGTGCTGGTTGTTAGCATGGTGTAGAATGGCTCCCCAACCTAAATCTGACTCATCCGTGTATACATGCTGCTTGGGTTGGGAAATCAGCAAGGGTACCCCTTGACTGTGGGTAATGGTGGCAATCCACGAGGAGAGTTATTTATTTATTTATTTATTTGCAGTTGGTTTACCAGGATAGTCCATTGGGCCGAGATGAACCCGTTTTCAATGGAGTCCTGGGGAGAAAAGCTCCATTAACAAGGTTACATAGTTATACAAATATAATATAATATTAGCAATCAAGTTATCAATAAAATTACACAGTTAGAGCATCATACTGGTGTTGACTGTTGCAGATGGTACTTCCTATAGAAGTGATTCAGATATACAGAGTTCAAATTGCAGTATTTACAGAATTGTACAAATTACAGTTTGTAGATGGTACATACTATAAAGTGAGTCATATTGCAGTATTTGTAGAATTATACAGAATTACTGTTTAAAGATACAGAATCAATGTAACTTTACAAGTGGTACCTACTGTAAAAATAAAACCTGTTTCAGTATGTCCACATTAAGAGACTTTATTTCAAGTGACATTTCAGATGAGATTGCTAGGTAAGGCATACAAAATGACTGATTTGAGATTAGGAAGCTAGATAGAAGGATGCAAGTTACTACAATAGGAGAGGCAGATGCAGGGAACTTATTAGCAGGAGGAGGAAGAAAGTAAGGCAGTTTTGAAATTATGAGGGTGGATGAAAGAGCATTGAAATTATGAAGGGTGGGTGCAAGAGCATTCCCACTGGGTTAGTAGATGAGAGTAAAGATATTTTTTGAATGTAAAGTGGTTGAAGGTGGTACGAATAGCTGGAGGTAGGGAGTTCCAGAGACGTGCTAAACTATGAGATAGAAGTTTTTTACCTGGGGAATGCTTGGTATGTGTAGTTCAAGTAGGTTCTGGTTATTGGTTCTGAGTTGTCTGTTTGGAAGGTGCATTTTAAAGGTATTGGAAAGAGATGGACAAAGCAAGGGTTTAAAGATGAGCTTGTGGGCAAGAGTGAGTTGAGAATATACGAGTTGGTTGTGTAGTTCTAACCATGCTAGTTTATGGAGAGAAAAACAATGGTGAGCAGATGCTTTGTGGCCATTAGCGAATTTGGCTATTTTATTGTAGCATGAGGAGAGTTGTGTTTTGAGGGAATATTCTAAGTTAGTCAGGAGTGGGGCACCATACAGATGAGAGGGAACAAGGAATGAGGAAGAGAGAGTGCTTTTAGTAGTGGGTGTAAGGAAATAATTTTGTCGGTAGAGCATACCTAGTTTTTGATGAGTTTTTTTATATTTAGTTGTATGTGGGAATGGAATTTCAACTGACTGTCAATTTGAACCCCAAGTAACTTAGTCTCTGGCACCAATTCCAAGGATGTGTTATTGTTACTGGTGATTAAGAAGGAGTTTGTGTTGGCAGAGATGTGTTTAGAGGGAGTAAAAACCATTAATTTGGTTTTAGAGGCATTTAATGCTAGATGGTTTGTTTTCATCCATTGTTCAGTGATAGAGAATGCATCTTGTGTGAGTTTTTGGAGTACTGGAATGGATGTGGCAGAGTATTTGAGAATGGTATAGAATTATGGAAATCGTTTATGAAGATGTTAAATAGTAGAGGACCCAATATGGAGCCTTGGGGGACCCCAGTTGGAGTACTTAAGAATGAGGAAGTGGCTTTTTTCCATTTAACAGCTTGAGATCTATTAGATAAGTAACTAGAGAACCAGTTTAATGAGGAGGGACATAAGTTAAGTTTGGAGAGTTTATCAAGGAGTAGTTTATGAGAGATAGTGTCAAAGGTTTTTGAGAGGTCCAGTAGTAGGGTAGAAACAATATGTCCAGAGTCCCTGGCCTTGTTTATGGTTTCTAAGAAGGAGAGGAGGGATGTCATAGTACTATGACCAGGTCTGAAGCCATGCTGGGTTGGAGTCAGCAGGTGATTGTCTAAGAGATAAGGAAGGAGCTGCAAATGGATACACTTTTCAAGGAGTTTCGAGATGGGAGACAGAATAGCTATGGGACGGAAGCTTGTAGTATCATTGTTATTGCCACCTTTATGCAGAGGTATGATAAAGGCCTTTTTCCAGATTTGGGGTACTTTGCTTTCTTGGATCGAGCGGTTTATTAGTATACTAATGGGGTAGGCAATGGTTTCAGCTGCTATGCTAAGAAAGTATGAAGGAATATTGTCTGGGGCATTAGAGCAAGGCTTTAGTTTCTGGATCAGCTTCTTTATGGTAGATGTGGGGATAGGTTTTAGTGAGAAAGTAGGAGAAAGGGGGGGGTGAGGTATTGGAGGGTGGTGGTTCTGGAGAGGGAAAGAGAGAGGTAATAGGAGTGGAGGGAGGGGTATGAGAGGATTGGGGTGAGACTGGGGATGTAATGGTGTCAGTGAATGATGAGGTTACCTTGGAAATAGAATTTATGAAAAATGAGTTAAATTGTGTAGCCAAGTCAATGTCTGAAGCATTGGGGTCTGGGCTAGGGGTGGCTGTTTTGCCAGGATTGATAAGGGTAGAGATTCCTTTCCAGAATTTTTGAGGATTTGTTTTATTAGTATTTTGGAGTATGGAAAAGTAGTTTTGTCAATCTTTAATAACAAGCCTTTTTACTTTGTTTCTATGTGTTTTAAATTCATTGTGGGTGAGTGGGGTTTTATTTTTATGGTAAAGTGTCCAGGCCTTATCTCTATGACGCATGGCTGTTAGTGTGTCTTTGGTTAGCCAGGGGGTAGTTTTTAGTTTTATTCTTTTGGTCCTGATGGGAGCATGGTAGTCTAGAAGGTTCAGGAAGGTTGTGTTGAAATGGGTCACGGCATTATCTAGGGGTAAAGCATGCAGGATGTTCCAGTCAACTAGTTTGAGAGAGTCAGAAAAAGCTATTGGGTTGAAGTTTTTATGATTGTGGGTAGTAATGTAGTTATGAGTTCTTTGCATAGGTGCTTGTAGTCGATAAGTGAAGATAGGAAGGTGGTCACTAAGGGAGTCTGGAAGGGTACCACTGACAGGGAAGTAATGAGGGTGGGAGACTAGAATCCCATCTAGAATACTACCTTTGGGGAGAGTTTTTGAGGGGCGAGTAATGTCATTAATTAGTTGTGAGAAGCTGTAAAGGTTGATCTTGAGTGGGCTTGAGGGAGAGTGAATGGCAGACCAATTGATATTGGTGTCACCCAAAATTATGATTTCATTGTTAATGTTGGTGGAGAGCCAGTAAAGAATATTCTCAAGAGTGGTAATATTGTCACCAGGGGGAATGTAAAGGGAGGCTATACATATATGCTTGTATTTATTGACTTGGAGTAGTGACAGGAGTAGTTCAGCATTGTTAAAAATGGGGATGGGTTTGTTATAAGGGGTGACTGACAAGGAGGATGAGTATAGTAAGGCAACCCCACCTCCTTTTTTTTTGGGTCTGTCTTTTCTGATAATTGAGTAATTTGGTGGTATAATTTCCTGATCCTTTATATGGGGTTTTAACCAAGTTTCAGAGATAGATAGGATATCGGGTTTATTATATGTAAGCCAAGCATGAAGGTTAGGTACTTTGTTAACTATACTTTGGGAGTTTATAGAGGTGAATAGTATGGATTTATCTACATTGGTAGAGATGGAGGGGCCAGGGTTGGGGTGGATATCTCCTGATAGTAGTGAGGTAGTTAGATAAAGGTAGGAGAGATATTTGGACTGCTTAAAGGTTATGTTGGTCTTTATTATTTGAGTAAGGGGTTTGTTATCAACTATGGTATTAAGGTTAATTAGAGTGTTGATAAGCTTATAAGTAAAGAAAAGGTGGTTTTGTATAGGATAAATATGTGGAGATATTGTGGTGTAAGTTTGTAAAGGAGGTAAGTTGAGATGTATTGTTGTGTGGAAGGCCTGTGAATGGTTAAAAAGTGTGGGCTGAGTGAGGTAGTGAATGTAGACCATACTGAGGAGTAGTATTAGAAGAGTAAAGGAAGATATAGGTTTTGGGAGCACTGTGAAGATGGGTCCGAAAGGTAGGGGATGTAGATGGTAGTAAGCAGTTGGTAGGTTATAGTAAGAAAGTTTAGTAGGGTCCTGTGTGCAGGAGGTAGTAATGTGTCTGGGTAATTGTGGGAGGAGGAATTCCCTTTTTAAACAGGGAAGAAGAGGAGGTTTTGTTTCCAAGGGATGAGAGTGCTGGCTACAAGAGTTTCTCAAGTCCCACCGAAACTTCCTCATGTGCATCCTGGCTACAGGGATCATGGGAATCAAGGAGGCCATGTACTCTAGTATCCTGAGAAATTCCCTGGCTGAGATAGTAGTTAGAGGTAGCAGTGAGTGGAAGAACAGAGAAAGGAATTCCATTTTCTGGGGAGGGGCAAAGACTGACATCAAGTCTGTCCTTATCCTACTCCCCAGGAAGACAAGGTCTTGGGAAGGAGTCATTTGAGACTTTAGGCAATTCACGGTGTAGCCTAGACTCTGTAGAAACTTGCAAACCATGTCCAAGTGTTGGGACAGGGTTAGCGGATCCTGGTGCAGAATAAGAAGATTGTCCAAGGAGGGATACATTTGTACGCCCTGCAGTCTGCTGTGTGCAATGGCTGGGGCTAGGTACTTTATGAATACTCATAGCACTGTGGAGAGGCTAAAAGGTAAGGCAGAGAACTAAAAATGTGATGAACCCACTGAGAAATGTAAATATTTTTTGCAAGGTGGGAAGATGGGGATATGTAGGTAAGCATCCTTCAGATCCAGGGAGGCCATGAATGCTTGCTGAGGTATGAGGGAAAGGAGGTGCTGCAATGTGAGCATTTTGAAAGTGGGCACTTTGAGGAACAGACTGAGGTGGGATAATTCGAGGATGGGCCTCCAAGGGCCATCTTTTCTTGGGACCAAAAACATCCTTGAATAAAATCATTTGGCTAACTGATCCTCTGGTACTTTTTCTATACTCCCTGAGATAGACGTTGGCTCAGGATAGAGGGATATAGGGGCAGCTGATTGTGAGGGGGTTGAGGTATTCCCTGGAAGGGTGGAGTAGCCCACCAAGTCATAAAGTATCCACTCTCGATGATGGAAAGCACCCACTTATCTGAGATGATATTCTGCCAGGAAGGTAGGGAGAGGGTTAGACATAGGGTTAGGGGGGTGGAACTGGTGAAGAAATGAGGTCACAGTGGAGAAGCTCTGTCTTGGTCTGGTTGCCTCCGAAAGGATGACGGAGTGGAGGTAGTAGAAGACCTGGGGGCAGATTGTTTTCTGGTATGCCTCCATCCCCTGGACTGAGTTGTAGAGGGATGAGAGGACTGCCTCTTGACAAAGCTAGGTCTTTGGGAGTAATTTCTATGAAATCTGGGGACAGGTGAGACTAGTAAATATTTAACATTTTGTAAGTCTTTACCTTTTCCCTGTAGACATTTAAGTAGTTCTGCAGAGGCTGCACCAAAGAGGGCTTTGTTGTCCAAGGGTGCATCCAACAACTTAGCTTGGACATCCAAAGGCAAGGGCTGACTTCTCAACCATGAAAACCTCCTTAACACAGAGCCAGAAGCAGCAGACTTAGAAGTTGTTTCTACAGCATCACAGCTGCACTTAATGGAGTGTTTGGTCACTTGAGAGACTGTGGACAGAAGGGTACATAATTGAGCCTTAACGGGAGATTCTGGAACCCCTGACAGAAGAGTAAAGGCCTTGGTCAGGGAATCTACAGAAAACTTGGCCATATGGGTCTGATAATTAGTAGCCCTAATGGCCAAGGTGGAAGAAGTATATACTTTCTTCCCTAATCTGTCCATAAATTTAATATCTTTATCTGTTGGAAATAGGGAAGAGGAAGGTAGTTGCCTAGAGGACTTATCAGGGGACACTGAAATGACTGCAGGATCTGCTGGAGGGTTTTTGAAAAGGTACTGCTCCTTGGCAGACACTTTGCAGAATCTGTCTGGTCTCTTAGAAGCAGGAGGCTGTGATTCTGGGATTTGTGAGGCAGCAGAAAAAGCATCCTGGAATGCTGGAAGTAAACGTGGGACTGCAGATGGTGAGGGCTGCTCCATCTGCAATACTTTGAAGTATCTCTTTTTTGTGTCAAAGACATCTGATAGTTCCCACTTAAAATGTTGTCTAAGCAAGGAAATAGTATCTCCAAATGAGAAATCTTCTCCAAGGGAGTCAGGAGTAAGAGAATCTTCTTCTTCAGGGGTAATAAAATCTTTGGGGGAATCTAACTGAGAGCAGTAAGTTAAGGACTCATCTGAGGAGGAAGACTTCTCCTCAGATATTGCCTGCAGAACAACTAGTAGGCCTGTCTGGGCGATCTGGGTCCGAAGAACCTGAAAGGCCTTGAACAGAGTCTGGGAGAAGGGTCTCCCAGGGTGGAGTATGGTCTTCTGAAGTGTGCTTCTCCTTTTGCTTTCTTTTCAAAGGAGTGGAAGCAGCAGAAGTGGGCCTAGGAGTCATCATAATAGTGGATGACGAGGGCTGAAGTAGTAGCAGGGCCTTCCAAAGCCAGGAGCCATGCTTCCCCCTCACCATCAGGTTCTGATGGTTGAAAAACCTCAGCAGACATATTTTGGGTATCAGCAGAACCAGCTTCCATTTCGGTTCTTGGTTGCTGCGCAATACCGAACATCTGGAGCGATCCTGGGCTGATATTCACCTCGAGGATCTCACCGGACAACTGAGGCACAGCTTGGGCATCAGGCCTAAGTTTCTTGGCCTTCTTCCTAGGCAGCTCCTTGGAGGGGTCTGCTCCACCTTCCATACTGGACTCCAAACGTCTGAGATGCTGAATTTCTAAATACAGTTTTAAAGCCGTCAGGCAGCTTCTAAGGGTTTTTGGAGCAAAGGATTGGCAAATATTAAAGGCTTTGTAATCGTGAGCCTCCCCTAGGCAAAATAAACACTATTCATGTGTATCTTTATATGGGATTTGCCTACCGCAAGCACACTTTCCCTTAGTAGAAGACATGTACATATAAAAAAACCAGCAAAAAAAACAAAGAAAATTCCCACAAGAGTACTCATCTCCGTGCGGACAGCCAGGAAACGATCATCAAAATCGGATGGCTGATGTCGAGCAAACGCTGGATTGCAGAACTGGCAATCGGATGGCTGAATCTCGCTGTGGCAGAAAAGTTCTGAACTGGGTATGTGCAGACGCCACAGATATAGCCAACATTAGTTAATGGCCCTGCATGCAACTTCGCATGTACCACGGCTTCTAAAACTTCGGTATACTGGCCGGATGTCCAGTGCCGCAAGCAGCAACTCCCTAAGATTATGAATACTGCAAAATGAGAATAGAAGGACATCATTATATTCACAGAGTAGCAAACAATACCTCAGAGCCATACCTCTCAACCTCTTAGAGCAAGAAATCTGGACAAAGCCATAAATAATGGGGGGACAAAGGCCCAAAAATAGGGACAATTTTTAAATATTGCTCTTACAAATTTAGAAAGTTGATAGAATAACATATTTTTCATGAACGTGAATTTTCTGAAAGGTATGAAGTCTGAAACTCAAATGTCTGTCATTTTCTGACTTTAGTCTTTAATTATTTGCCATAATTTGCCAGAAAAATATAATTTTATGAAAAAGGGACCAAGATATGAGGCAAAAATCTGAATGTTCTGCAAAAGTCTGTACAGTTGAGAGGTATGCTTAGAGCTACACAAGTTAAATACTGAAGAAAGGAAATAATTCCAGTAGGGGACAATAACAGTTGAGACAGGGGGAGAAGCTAGCTATAACTGGAACAACTCAACAAAGTAACCCAGTTTCTGAGAGCAAGTGCAAAGTACTGATAGTGTTCCAGACTGAAATGAAGTAAATGAATCTCTCAGACAAGGAACAGTTACCATATCTGTGACTGACTGCTGAATATAAAAGACAGAGGGAGTTAAGTAGCTGTGAAAAAAGTATCACCAGAAACTGTAATTCTAAGAATCTGCCAAATGTCTCTGTAGGGATGGGAATCATGTAAAATTATCATCAATAAATGGAATTTTATGAGGGCTTCCTACTGAAATGTTGGCACTAGACATTTTGGCCACAGACGAGACAAAAAAAGCCCAAAAAACACAGGAAAAGAGCAAATCTTGAAGGTCACTCTTCTCTTTAAACTTTTTTTTTTTTTTTTTTTTTTGCAGGAGGCAAGCTCCCCAAACACCCAAGCTTATATATACCAACACAGAGATTACCATGCCTCGGAGGAAATGGAATATTCTGGGAAATGGCCATCTTGGGCTTGATACATGCAAGTTAGTTTTTCGTCCAGTCTTAGTGTTTCTCGACTTCCTCTAGCGGGTCCTAACATTTCAAATGGTCACCATTTAGGGGACCAATGTATGTTATTGAGCAGTACTAGCGGTTTTCCAAGATGTTATTTTTAAAAGAATTGTCAATTAGCAATGCAGCTTAGATTGGACTATAAGGAAGCTCTGTGGCACCATTCAACTATTAAAATCACTGGTTACTGGCTTAATTGACTTGTAGTAGAGTATCAAAGGAAGGGGATTAGTTGAGAGGAGAATATTGATAAGAAGTTGATAAAAAGATCAAAGTACACTATATATATATATATATATAAATATAAAAGAGCTGCATAAGGAAAAAATATACAATAAAGTAATGCATTAAAAAAAGTATCTTTTTTCCTACAGTCCCTCTTTCCTTGGCATTACTGACTATCGCCAACAAATATACAATGATGTACTCTAAGACAGTAGAGATTTCAGAGGTGTAGCCATAGAAAATTTTGATAGAGGCTCTAAATTACTGAAACTGAGCTGTTATTATGAGGGAAGACCATCATGAATAACAGTCTTAAGTCCATCTGAGCTCATCTGATGCTCATGTGAAATTTAATACTGGCTAGCAATACTCTGTTCACCTCATACTGGTATTTATTAGAATTACAGATTCAAATTGACATTATATACTCAGCAGTCATAAAACACTTTTTGTGCAGCATGCATTTACCAAATGTAATAACTGGTCAGTGACGTCAGAATGTAGATCCTCATACCTCCTTTTCCCAGTTTTTTCACCTCCATATTCCTCCCTGAAAGAAAATGAAAGCAACTTCTCCAAACAAGCAAGTTACGACTCTCAGAACAAGAAGAAACTACTGTTTAAATCAGGAATTCTGATGTTAGGGAATCACTGGCATAAAACACAGTAAGAGTAGAAATGGATGTTACAGACACTGTGGGATAAATGGCCTACAGCTGTTAATGGTGGAGTCCCTAAAACGAACCTTTACTATCTTTAACATGCAATAAGCACTGCATGCGTTCTAACAGTAATATCTGTGAATGAATCATCAAAAGTAAGGTCTACACATACGGGCATTTCCCACTGGCCAGATGTAGAATGACAAAGAAAATCTTCAGTGACATTCAGAATGAGTCTTTTCTTCACAGATAACTGACTTTTAAGTAAGGCAACCTGCATTAAACCTGATGGATGTTGGAGGCTGCAAAAGATACTGAAAGCAACATTGCACTGGTTGGGAGGATATCCAAGAGAGCAAGACGTTAGAAAAAACATCAAATAAAAAAGCAAACAGAAAAACAAAAAATATGGGTATTATTGTTAAAAAAATGGTCAGAGGAAATGTCAGCAAAACACAACTACAACCAAGTTGGATGTGAAACTTGTAGTAGGTGAGACATGGAGCTCAATGTCAATGCACAAAGATATGAAAATAAAATTTAAGACACAGAACTTGCTCTGACACAAATTAGCCTCACATTGGTGGCTCTGGCCACGGTCCATTGATGCCAAAGAATGAAGCACAACCACACTGGTTATATTTTGTACAGGATGGAATGTGGAGAGAACAGAGGTTTCAGGACTTACTGAAAGTAATAATTACTCTAAAGAAAACAACTGACTAAAGATAGCGGACAACCACTTCTGCATTTTTATTGCATTTCAGTAAAAAGGAATAAAACAACCAGATCTGTACCAGCAAAACAAGAAGGCTGCTTCAAGATATATCAAAATTAGCCCACAATCAAGACATCATCCCTGGCTTCATTCAAGAAGGAAGGATGCTGTAGGCCATGAATTCAAAGCCTCAAACGGCACAAAACTATGTGACATAGTACCAGGAATGGTGACAGTACTGTAAAACGACATAATGGCCACTATGCAGTTATGCAGGTGTCCCCATACAGTACAAATTATAAAAAAAAAGACCAGTTAAAAAGAATTGGTAGTGTGTGTGTGAATTTTTTTTTCAGTTAACAACACTTTGGTAAAGAAGACAGATAAAGCATCATTTGTTACTATTTATAAACAAGACTAAAAGAATGCCTGGAATCCACTGAAGATTCAAGAAGTAGCTTAGGAGATGTATACTCAAGAAAAGAGTAGTGGCAGATGGAACACAATCCACAAAAAGTTTACAGCTTGTGGGAATGTAGTGAGGAGCAATACGGCTAGTAGAAAGAAAATGAAAAAGATGGGGTGGGAATTCAGACGGTGCAGGCAAATAAATAAATAAATAACACAGCAACATGAACATGTGAAAGGGAATATGCCGGGAGGAGAAACATCCATGTCCAATAGAGCCAGCTAGTAAAAAAAAAAAAAAAAGCTATGCCTAGGATTTCACATGCTGCATAATACCTAATGAAAGCATAAACTGAAAGAAAGGCTATGTCAGATGTCCAGTACAACAGAAACACCAAAAATTGCAAGCAGCTGAGTGATTACCAATATGAATGGTCTTCAAAACCAGTAAGGGAAACCATTCCTACACACTCCTACACATGGCTTTTCAAACATCCCACAGTGGGCCTTGCTCAGTGGGGGGTGGGTGGGACACATCAACTTTGACCCATGCTAGCATATCCACACCATGGTTAAGAGTAAAAGTCACCAGTTCTGAGCCTTCCTCAAACTGGCTACAGCATGAAAAAGAAACTACAAAGTGAGTTAAACATGTTGAAATCTCACCAACTAACCTTGCACGATACACCTGCTAGGCCACATACGTGCCCTTCCCTCTGTTCCACCTTTAACCCTTTTGGCACAGATTGCCTTTACTTATCAAGTCAAAAGCAGGCATGTATCATTGTTCTGCCTATGCTCCCAATATTCCCTTTTATTCTTACTAAACTGTAGTTTTATTTTCTGTACAGAAGTTACACTGTAACAATACTCTGGTACAGATTTCTCACTCTTCCTGTTGAGCTTATGTACATGTACTTTATAGCTGTACTTGCTATATACAGAACACAATCTAATTTGTATCAAAATGTACATGCTTATTCTAAGTTTATTTAGTTTATCTATCTGTGAAGCTTTTTTCATGATCATATCCAGATGGACACACTATTTCACAAAACAAATAAAACATAAATTTTGGGTTCAAACTTACAAAACAGCTGTACACGGAAAAACAGGTTCATTAGATCTCACCCAGTATAAAAACCTGCCCCTAAAGCAATCAAGATGCATAAATTTCAGTTACTGCCTTGTAATTACACTGTCTGTATGCTAAAAGGAGGAATTTGGAGAAACTAAAAGGACATCAACTTGTAAAGGAGAACAGAAAACTCTAAATGTGAAGAATCTTGCAGCTGTTCAGCAAAAAGCAGTTCAAGTTTCAGCTTTGGTTAAGGCTGTCTCTTAATAGTAGGAATAGGAATACATTTTTGAAAAGCTCCATATGTGGATAATTGAATCTTGGAATGTTAAAGGACTCCAGAACGTGAAAAAAAGGAAGCTATTTTTACACCTGTTTTTCCAATCAAAAGCAGACTTTATTTCACTACAAGAAACCCATATGACTAATGATCAGTGGGATATACTGAAGGATAAGAAATGGATTAGGGAGATAGTGGCGGCAGAAGGAACAACGAACAGTGCAGGGGTGGCAATTATAATTAAAAAACCGATATCAAGAGACAATCTTGGATGTCAAAGTAGATAAAGGGGGACGGTGGTGTTTAGTGATTCTGTCATCCAAGTTCTATGATAAACTCATATTACTTTTGAATATATACGCTCCTTCCACTAATCAGCACCACTTTATAACTTCACTTTACTCCATTTTACAACAATATAACAACTGTTATATATTGATGGGAGGTGATTGGAATTCGTATCAAGATCCCAAGTTAGATAAATTCGGTTCATCTAAAGCTTTTAATAAACAGGCAATGATAGCATTGAAGGAATTAAAAACCAATTTTAAATTATATGACCCATTTAAACATACACACACACAGGGGAAAGCAGAGAATTTTACTTTTTACTCAAGTTGCCATAAAATGTGGTCGAGAATTGATTTTTTTTTTTATCTCAGAAGTATTGATTTCTGCAGACCCATGTGTTACTACCCAAGCTCAACAATTATCAGACCACTCAAAGATCACATTAACATTAAACAATAATAATATGAGTAACAGGAGACTTCGAGGATACAATTGGTCCTTAAATCTATATTTATTGAGGAAAGATGACATATTGAAAGAAATTAAAGAGACACTTAAACAGTTACTCCATAACCTCCTTAAAAACAGACACCCTGTAGATATAGAATGGGCTACAACTAAAGCCCAAATAAGAGGGTTTTTTCTTCAGAAAGCTACTTACTATAAAAAAATGCAAAATAAGGAACTACAAGAATTGGAAACCAAAATTAAATCACTAGACCAGGAGTTAATGAGGAACTACAATAGACAAACAGAAATAGACTTATTAAAGTGTCAAAAATAATTGTTTCTATTACACAATAGTAAACTATCATTTTACGAACAGAGAAATCTAGTAAAATACGCGAATCATATTCAGACTCCCTCAAAAGCACTAGCACGCATTATGAACCAAACGAAATCAACACTATTAATATCAGAAATATATTATAATAATAGAACATATACTAACAAGGCAGACATCATGAATACTTTTGAAACAATATTTAATCAGATTTATGGTGATCAGCAGACACTTTTACCAGAAAAAGTTAGGAAAGATTTCTTACAGAAGATCACATTCCCGAGTATTGATAATGAGTCCCATAGGGATTTAAGTAAACCGATTTCAGCGGAGGAGGTAGCAGAGACAATTAAGAAGTTGAAACCACATAAAGCCCCAGGGCTGGATGGATTGACCTCTGAATTCTACAAAACTTTTAATGAGATTCTGAGTAGAATACTTTCACAGACATTTAATTACATAATCCAAAATAAAGTTAATGATCCCCACTTTAATGCTTCAAAGACAATTTTGATACCGAAAGAAAAAGGTGATTCTAAAAACCCAGATAATTACAAGCCCATTTCACTCTTGAACATAGATATGAAAATTATGACATCCATCCTGGCAAATAGACTGAAAAGGGTCACAAATTTAATAGTATCAGAGGAACAGGCGGGGTTTATGGATGGGAGACAGACCACTGATAATACATTAACGCTTCACACATTAATTTCCTATGCCAAGCACACAAATCTTAATATTTATGCACTTATAATTGACGCACAGAAAGCATTTGACAGAGTTAACTTGGTATATCTATTTGACATGTTATCATACTTTAATATACCTCAGGATTTCATTTTAACATTAAGGAAAATATATAACAATGCATATACAAACGTATTTATTAATCAAGAATGCTCTAAAAGAATACAAATTAAAAATGGTACCCGACAAGGGTGCCCATTATCTCCTATTTTATTTAATCTTTACTTGGAACCATTATTTTTACACCTTAAACAAAATGTTTTTTACAATCCCCCAACATTATATTGTATGAAGATAAATATGGCTGCTTTCGCAGATGATTTAAATATATACTGTACCACACCTGTGTCAGATACCGAGAAAATATTAAAAGAAGTAGAAGATTTTGAGAAAATCTCTAATTATAAACTTAATTTTAAGAAATCCAAAATATTCCCATTAAAGACGCCCACACCCTTTTCATTGTTACCATTGATAGGACAGGTAATGACGGAAGAAAGAACAAAATATCTGGGTATTGTATTTTCAACTGATAATAGAGATTTTTTTATAAATAATGTTAAGTCAACTTGGCATCAGATAACATTGGACTTGAAACAATGGAGTAAACTGAAATTACCAATGATGGCAAGAACTGCAATTATCAAAACGAATGTTCTTCCCAGAATACTATATATATTTAGAGCTACACAACTCAGAATCACGAGGAAATTTTTTAAACAGCTTCATATAGGACTAGGGAGATTTATTTGGGAACCTAGGAAAACGAGGATAACATATGAGAAACTGATGGCTCCAAAGAATAGGGGAGGTCTAGACTTACCGGATTTCGAAACTTATTATATGGTAATTAATGCTAACAGAATTTTAAGGGTGATTCACTTTGATAGAGGCAGTCTGAAATGGGCGCCCAAATGGTTGGTCTTAACTTATAGACATGTAACTGGAGTGGGAATTAACTGTAAAGCTTTACCCTTTTTAAATAGGGGAACACTCAGTAAATATGACTTAATGGAACATATTAAAACCTATGTAATTTCAATTCAAAATCTTTTTACTTCATTAAATCTACTAAAGTATATGATGGTGTTTCAAGCACTCCACAAGAACCCAAATTTAGTTATAGGGAATAAATTGATAAACCTACAGAAATTCCCTCTAATAAAGGATCTAATCATATTGGATTTCTACCCCTTGCTTGGGATATCAGTTCACGATATTTTAAAAGAGAAAAGTCTTCCTATTTCATATCTAATTATCATGAGACAATTAAAAGATCTGGCTATAAATTATTTTAATAACTTTGAATTTAAAGAAGAGGAATTGAATATATGTCGTAATCTGTGGGTAGCTCTGATAAAAGACAAAAAATATATAACTACCTCATATAAACTGATAAAAGAGATGAAACATAATAAACATATTCTCCTATCGAACTACTGGAGGGAAAAATTAATATTAGTTGACGACAGCAAGATCTTGGAAGCATTTAAGCTAACATTAAAGTCAGTATCCCTCCAAAAACTACTATTCACACAATTGATGATATTTAACAACGCCTACTATACCCGTCTTACTCTTCATAAATTTGACTCAAAGAACTCCCCTAATTGTCCATACTGCATAGACCAGATAGCTGACCTGTTTCACATGTTCTGGAGTTGCAAATGCATTTTTAAACGTTGGAATTCGTTAAAACTTCAGTTACAGAAAATGGGCTACCAACACTCAACACTCTCTTGGGAATTTATGATCCTACATATTCCCCCAGATAACTTAGATAAATCAAAAAGGATCATAATCATGAATATTTGTTTATTAATGAAACTATACATAGCTTCAAACTGCTTGAACCCAACCCAGACATCTTGGGAAAATTTCAGGTCACTAGCAATAAGTCATATATTAGCGCACAAATTGTTAATCAATGACCATAAGAAAAGCATACATAATATTAAAATATGGGAGCAAACCTTTAATATTGTGCTGGCCTAGAGGTTCTTATCCACTGTTACCTAGGATATATATTCATAAGACAGATTCAATCTTAGATTAGATATAGGTTATAATAATAATACAGATTGATGGCTCTTTCATGTTGTATTTTCTTCTTAATAATTTGTCTTAATATACAATGTTTATGTAACTTTTGGAAGCAATCTTGTACATATTGTATATACATAGCAGTGTGTAGGTATGTAATTGAAAAATAATAAAAGACGGATTATTGAAAAAAAAAAAGTTTCAGCTTTGGTACACAAGATGGCTTCCACTAGTTTAGAAGAAAAATAAATCAAATGCACTCAGAGATAGTTAGAATAAGTCAAATACTCTAGAGCTATATAAAGTCAAATAATGGAAAAACTGAAGAATCTTGAACTAGCTATTTAGATGAGGTGATCAAAAACTAGTAAGAGCTTAAAGAGATTGCAGAGACAGCCTGAGATTTTCTGCTGTACCAGAGAAATTGGAAAGAACAGACTGTATTAACTTTATAAAAGTACAAGCAAGGAACTGAGCTGGTGCTGCACAGCAGGATTTGTTAATTGAAGTGGCACATTTTGTGTATGCTTTAGACAGGGCCATGAGCAAGCAGCCAAGATCTATATTAGTAAAAATATAATCATATCAGCAGAAAGAGTTGCTACTAACAAAATTGTAAAACAACAAAAAAGGCAAGCTAGCTACTGACATTCCACACTTTAATTGTAAGCACTTTCATTGAGGCAAATACCCCAACTTCTTCAGACCAGAATGGAAAATTATTAAAAACTGGAGGCAGAGTGTTTCTGGAAAATGATTACTTACTATATACCAGACAGAAGAGAAGTAAGTTTATCTCCGCAATCAGGGAATGTTGAGAAGCAGACTCAAATTACTCCCTTTTGAAATGTTGGCACTCGAAATGTCAAGTGCCAACAAACAGGAAAAAAAGACCAAAAACACAGGGAAGAATGAATCTTGAAAATCACTATTCTCCTTTAAACTTTCTTTGGCAGGGGGGGGAGCCCCCCTGCACCTGCATATGAGGGCAGGCCCCCCACTCCCCAAAATTATGTATGTCAACTCAGAGATCATCATATCTTGGAGAAAAGGGAATATTCCAAGAGCAAGTCTTGACATTTCAAATAGTTACTGATTCAAACTGCTAGCTGCCTCCAGAATATTTTTTCCTGGAGGATCAAAGACATTTCTGTATGCAAAACAGGCTATGGAGAAAATAAAAAAAAAACCCGTTTAGCCAACAAAGATTGAGTGAACAAGCAGAAAGGGTCTCTTTCTCATACTTTTGACAATAATAAAACTTCTGGCTTGTTAAACTTGATTTCTGTATTAGTAGCTGTATTTAGAGCACAACCAAAAGCTGTTTGCTGAATTTCCTGTTTGCACTTAATTTTAAATCGTTTTTTTCTTAAAACTTGCATATTTTCTGTCCTTGACCTAGCACTCTTGTGTGGGGTCATTTACTGCACTGTTATAACTTGATATTACTTGTGAACCTCTGCTATCTCTGTAAAAAACAAAAACAAAAAAAAAATCTTGCTTTTTCCCACTTTTCTGAGAGTTAAAAAGTTCAGTTACAGGCTTGCTGTTCCTGAACTGTTTGAAAGTTTCTGTGAGGCCATTTTTGCTTGGGCTGAAGGAGGGTCTCTGTGTTCATCAGTGGCAGTGACTAACATTGAGCAGCTTCCCTGCCCCGTAGAGGTGGTTACTGACTTGAAACTGTAGTTTTATTGGCCACTAGGGGTCATTTCCATAACTCCTTCATTTGTCCTCAGAGCAGTGGTTTAAGGCAGTAACTTGTAGTTTATTGGCCATTTTGGGACATTTCCTGTCTTTTCCAGCCCCCTGCTATAAAGCACGCTTTAGCGCCGCATTAGCGATTTAGCCCGATTTAGCGGAGTTGCTACCGTTGCACACTAGGGCAGCGCCGGTTAAGCAGGTTTAAACTATTCGGGCTACCTAAAGTCCACTCTTCAAATTTTCCCTTAAAACTACCTTCCTCGAACTATACTACTGATCTAATCAGCGTATCCTATAATTAAAAAGATCATCTCTACTTGACTTCAAGTAGACTATTCTCTATCTGTTAAACGTAGCACTTGCTCCTACAGTACTTATTACCTTGATACGGCACTCTTGTCATAGATAGTACCCCAAAAGGCAACCCCCATTTCTCGGTCACCCACGTCCCCGGAATCTTTTTAAAGTTTTTTGTCTATTCCTTCTAGCATGTCGAGGGATCAGTTGCTAGTGTCCTCTCCTGCTCAGCTGGTGAACCTGGGAATATTGAGGCAATGTTACAATTGCCTCATGTACACAGACAACCCTCTCCTCCTCCCACAAAACACAAATACATGCGAGAGATGCAACTATACGGCCAAACTGGAGGCTGAGCTCTCTCAACATAGGACTGGCAAGACCAGTCAGGAGGAGAAGGTTACCACACACACTATAGACCCAGTCTCACATAGTACCATTACAACCTCAAATCATACACATAAACACACAAAGACATACTCGGAGGCTCTGATCAAAAATCTACCAAAACAGCAGAGGCCACCAAAGCAGACACCCAAACAACCACCACCTCAGAACACAACACCTGCAACACATAGACCTCACAGTCAGAGTGTCAAACAGTCACAGCCCTTAAGGCCAAACACAATGCCAGACACACTAGTCATTGGTGACTCCATAGTCAGACACACTGACGTCCCGCCACCAGACTGAGTAAGGAGAAGGTCACAGTAAGCTGCCTGTCGGGCGCTAGAATCCGCCACATAACGCAAGCACTCAGGTCTCTCAACAGCAGGTACAAATATGACTCAGTCATTGTCCACGCTGGTGTAAACGACCTGAGACATACCTCCTTGGACTACATGAAAAGAGACATTGAGGAGCTCTCTGATTATGTAGCCCAGGCAGGTATGACCCTGACCTTGAGCAGTATCCTACCTTCACCAAGAATGATGCCACAATACAGAGATAAGATGATCAGCTTTAACAATTGGCTTAAACACTGGTGTCATTCAAAGGGATCCAGTGTCTGTCTGCCTGGGATGACATGCTGGACAAGCCATGCTGCTTCGCAAGGGACGGCTTGCACCTGTCACCCCTGGGATTCCGGATATTGGCAAAGGCTCTTGCCATCCCCATAGTGCCTTTTTAGGCAAGGCTCAAATTCTAAACCTACCACCCTAGAACACAAAAAGGAAAAAAACTAAGGGTAATGCTGCTCAATGCCAGAAGTCTAAATCTCAAAATGCACGCACTTGAGGCCCTTCTCAGTATGGAGAACATCGATGTCTGTGCTGTGACAGAAACCTGGTTCAAGGCTCCTGAGAGCACCCCAGCGCTATCAGGTTTTACCTCATATCATGCGTTCCGGCCCCAAAATCCGGACAATACCAAGAAAGGAGGGGGGGTATCCATATTCATCAAGGACACCCACACCTCAAGACTGGTGGCAACGCACGATGCATCGGAGACCATCCAGGTGCAATTAACCATAGGCAAGACTGCTCTGCAAATTGTAGCATGTTACAGGCCACCCTCACAAACTCAGGAACCTCACATGGCCTTCCTGAAAACACTAGAGGGATAAATGTATCACCAAACACCATTATACTAGGTGACTTCAATTACCCTAATATAGACTGGGAACACTACTCAAGCCCAAACACCCTAGCCCAAAAGTTCCTGGAATTCATAAACTCAAATGCCATGGAACAACTAGTCACCATCCCCACAAGAGGAGATAACATACTTGATCTCATCATCACGAACATGGGAGCACAATGTTCAACACCGGAGGTGTACCCTCACTGGTGAGATCAGACCACAAACTAATCTCGCTGGAGGTCCTCATCCCACCCCACCTGAAATAAAAAAGACCACAGTAAAGAACTTCTCAAAAGCCGACTTCACACTTCTAAAGACTAGGGTGGTCTCCTTTAAGGCCCCCGAGCCAGCGGAAAACAGTACTCAAGCCGCTGAATCACTTACAAATGCCTTCTACCAGCACCGGCAGGACTGCATGGATAAGGCAATCCCAAGCAAAACAAAGACTCTTTGTACCAAAGGCAAGCGTCCAGTCTGGTGGACCCCAGCCATAAACAAACTCTACAACAAAAGGAGGAAGCTACTACAAGATAGAGCAAAATCCTTAAAAGGTAAGACACCCTTGATCACTATAAGTAAAAACTAAGAGCTCTCATAAAATCATCCAAAGCAAATTTCGAGAGAAAAATAGCTAAAGACTCAAAAGACAATCATAAGGCCTTCTTTAGCTATGTTAGAAACCTGGGAGGAAACTCCCAGATATGCTCAGAGCTAGTTCAAAATGATGTGAAGATTACTGATCCTACAGACATTGCCAACATACTGGCTGACAGGTTCAGTGCAAACTTCTCCCCTCCCCCAAAGGAGAGATATCTATACCAAGCGATTGCAGCCCCCCAAACATCTCCAGCGCCCAAGTGAGAACTGCTCTCTCCAAAGCAAAAAACACAGCATCCATGGGATCTGATGGTGTCCCCGGCTGTGTGCTCCATGAACTCAATGAGGAATTAAACCCACAGTTAGGACAGCTGTTTAATCAAAGTCTTACCTCTGGATACGCACTCCAGGAGTGGCGCACTGCAACTGTGGTACCACTTCACAAAGGCGGTGCCTCCACCGACCCTGGAAATTACCGGCCCATTAGCTTGACAAGCCTTATCTGCAAAGCCATGGAGAGGA
The DNA here is from genome assembly GCF_019279795.1 of Protopterus annectens. Lineage (NCBI taxonomy): Eukaryota > Metazoa > Chordata > Ceratodontiformes > Protopteridae > Protopterus > Protopterus annectens. The sequence goes on along the minus strand of NC_056731.1, from coordinate 1,717,364,831 downwards.
TCATAATGGACCTCATAAATAAAGACATAGGGAATTTGCAGACTTTGGATCCAACCCAGTTTGGCTTTATCAAAGGCAGATCATGCCTTTTAAACTTGGTTGACTTTTGAAACAGTCACCAAAGCCATTGATGAGGAAAGGCAGTCCATACAGCCTACCTCGATCTGGCTAAGGCCTTCGATACAATACCCCACTCGGGTATCATTGAAAAACTCATCAGCTTAAATGTCAACCCATACATCACAAGATGGGTTGCAAACTGGCTGAGTGACAGAACCCACAGGGTCAGAGTTGCTGGTGCCATGTCAGACTCAAAGCCTGTCACAAGTGGTGTCCCACAGGGCTCAGTCCTGGGCCCACTCTTGTTTGGCATCTACTTTTCCGAAGTACAAGCAAACACAGGAGGGTTATGGCTGACAAAGTTTGCAGATGACTGCAAACTGGGCGCCATAGTGGAAAACACATCTGACACAGATATCCTTCAGAAGGGTCTCACAGAAACGGATAACTGGTGCCAGAGCCACGGCCTAAAGTTAAATGCCAAAAAGTGCATAGTCATACCCTTCAGGAAAAACAAGGTTACCCCTAGCTACCAAATAGGTGCCAATCCACTGAGCACAGAAGAAGTTATCAGGGACCTGGGGACCCAGGTTGATAGTAGTCTGTCATTCGACACCCATGTAGCTAAAGTAGTTAGGAAGACCTTCTACATTGCCCACCTTATCATGAAGGGATTCTCATCTAGATCAAGGGAGGTCATAGTCTCCCTTTACTCATCACTCATCAGACCAATGATTGAGTACAATGCCCCATTCGGAATGTATCTGACCCGACACTTGCAGCAGCTGGAGAGGCCACAAAAGTTCCTCACCAAAAGGATAAAGGGTCTCAAAATCTGTCCTATGCTGCCTGACTGAAAGAACTCCAGCTCTATTCAGTCGCCACCGCTTGCTCAGAGGTGACCTTTGCCTAACATACAAGGCCATGTCAAACCCAGATTTGATGAATATGCTTCACCTCAAAAATCTAGATCCATCAGAGCCACAAGGGCGGAGACTTAAACCTTGACACGGCTATTAATAGGACGTGCTGGAGGGATAGATTCATCACCCAAAGACTCCCTATGCTGTGGAACAAAATCCCGGTACATGTGAGGCAGAGCACCTCGCTGGCCTTGTTCAAGAGAAATCTTGACCAATGGATGGGAGATCGCAGATATACCCCAGGGATTACCTCAGTGTCACTGCTCGACAGAGGCACAGCAAAATAATGGGTATAGTTCCCCATACTAAAGGGGTGGCGTAAGCCACAAAACGATGGGCTAGGCTTGTAAATGCCCTCGGGCAGATAGCCTAGTATGAACCTATGAACCTATGAAGAGACATTGCCAGTGAAACCACTTCCATTTTTTCAAACTGAAATGCTACAGTAACAAACAAAAGAGAACAAGAGCTGACTAGAAGAATTAAGGGTACTTTGGATTTGAAACATAGACTGGTGTTGGTAGATGGTGATAACCAGCAAAAAGACAAGTAACATTCTGAAATGAGAGAATAAATGGAATATTGTAAAGCATTGATCCAATTATAGACATATCATTAGGCATGTGAAATGTGGCTTTGAAAGACTGGACTTTTGTTGACTATGTTGATCTGTAAAAGTTTATACTCCACTTTACATCATTAATGTTTAAAATGGCAATGGAAGAAGTAACTATAAGTAAATAGTTTTGTTCTTAACATTTGTATAACATCTAATAATGATGTTATATTGTAAATCAGTTTTGTACAGGGTGCAGTTAGTTTTAAGTGAGGTGGGGGAAGACTCTTAGTAACTGGTATGTGCATTAAAGCAAAGAAATATTTTTCTCAGTTGTAATGTAACTCTGCATTTCATTGTGGCAGCTTGAGCGAGCCCGGAGAGAAGAAAGTTAAAGTTTACATGATGCTATAATCTTGGCCTAGTAGGGTAGGGGTGTAGAAGTGTAATGATCACATTAAATACAGAATTAAGATCGTCTTCAGTGTTTTTACAGGGGTGGATATCTAGATTCATGCCCTTGGCTTAAGAAACAGAATAATATTATTAAGCAACAGGTATGAAAAGTACTGTGTTCTCAGTGACATTTACAAAGATTCTTTCATGTACCTGCAAAGTTACTAGCTATTTTTTTTCATTACTAGCTGCTTTCAATTGATGACCAGATGTTGACAGGTATTGGCAATTAATCATTAGACCTCTGAACACTCTGTAGTCCTTACATTTCTCTCTGCACAGTGCAACATTTAAAGATACATTGGCATGCACATTGGTGAAAAATAAATGAAGTTTGAAATTGTGGGAAGTGAATAAAACATATAAAAAGCTGACTCCCTAGCAGGGGATCTCAAATGTATTCAGAACGGCCAGGAAACATTTATAAGCATAGGTTTACATCTGGTAATCTTAACTGTGGGGCATGTAACTAATGCCCGTTGATATTAGATGAAGATTGTGTTGTTGTTGAATCAAAGAATAAACTTAGTTAAGGGAAATTGTTCTACCAAGGGAGTGGTTTATGTAGCCACATAGGATCATAGGAAGTTACTGGGCTATTGGCCCTGAGGCCCTTATAAGCCTAGCCAAGAGTTTAGCCCATGTTTAGACAAGTCAGTACCCAAAGACCCTGTCCAGCAGGGATACAGGTAGAATCCCAGGGGTGTATCTTCTGTTTCCCATCTAGTTATCCAGGTTGTACTTAAAAAAGGATAATGAGGTACTTTGCTTGATGTGGAGAGGGAGTCTATTCCACAGATGGTGGGGGGGGAGTGTCTGGGACACAAATCTGTCCCACCATCAAGTTCTATTGATATCACAGACCAGGTTGAGGTCACGTGTACAGGTTACTCAAGTGGAGCTTGACTTGCAGATATGTTCAAGTTGTAAAAGTTTCTGTGTAGGTAAAACAGAGAGTCCTCCGTAGACATATATACGAACACAACTATGACATTTAAAAGAAAATCTGAACAGCTCTCTTTTCAAATACAAAATGACATGTACCTATTACAAAAGATTCTGGTTTAGAATTTTAGAAGTGGTTACACCCAACAAGTGGGGAGGCAACTGGGAAAACACACTTGAAATCAGACAACTTATTTGGTAATTGAGACTAGATGCTTCTAACTTACCAGGATTAAAAGAATGTATTTTTAGTCACATTTTTTGAAGTTAAGAGCAAGAAAATTATAGATTTTCAAATAGATTGATTTGCATTACTTTTACTCTTATTTTATTGTTGAATCTATTCAAGATGAAAGTTTTTTTGAGGTAATTATTATAAATATAACAATTTAGGCTCTGGTTATCATTTTATATGGATGTTTATAAAGTGAAGTGATTTTAAATGCAAGTTTATACATTTTTATATATTTGCATTATACATTTTTATAACCTGCATGTTTTTCATATTTTGTATGGAACAATAAACTGTGTTGAGTTAATGTTTCTATTTAGAACTCAATATAGGTCTGTCTTCCAGACATCTTGTATACCTTTTGTACCTACGACAGGTTCCTTTAAGACAAATGTTCTCTAAATCACATGACTGACTCAATTTTATATTTAAATGGTGTAATTAGTGTAGATTATGGTTCTAATGAAGTCCATTAATGTTAAGGATAAAAGTGCTTAACCTGATGTTTGCACCTTGTGGATTTTTAATAAATTTTATAGCATAAACCAATGTGGTTTAAACTTATTTTAAAAACAGTGATCGCATGGTGTTAACTTTATGGTCGGCACACTACGCAAGCTTTGTTTCTTGGTTTATTAGTTTTCTACCTGGGCTGCACTGTCACATGTTCTTATTTGGTGCTTCCTTAGCAATCTTAATACTCTCTAATACAAGAGTGCACAGCTTAATTTATTTGAAGGCAGCCAATGAATGTTTTCTTAAGAGCTAAAATTTAATGTTTGCTAAAAGTATGCAAAGTGTTGTAAAAAACAAATTTGGGATAGGAATATAGATAATAAAAGAAAAGACAGCAAGCAGTAGTTAGAGGATAAGCTCTAACATGCACTTCAGCACAGATAACCTTCATTTTAGACAAGGTAATGCCTTTGCATTTAGTCATCAATTTGGGGCACCTGACCCTGTCTGGAGGGTTTAACCTTAATTTTTGAATGCATACATAGCTGTGATTGTTTGCTGCAAATTAAAGGGAAAAGGGGGATTCTGAAATTATTTAGTTTCTTGTTCAACTGTTTTTAACAAAGTAAAACGTTCTGAAAAATTTGACAAAGGCTCAAATGAAGATGACAAGAAGCAACTATATAAGAATTCAGCCTGCCAAACATTAGTGACGACATGTAATGTAAACACATACAAATATTTCAAGCATGGGCAATAATATCCTTCTAGCCTGCCAATATACCAAAACTTTTAGTTATGTACTTACCATAACTTCGGATGTATGGGATCCATCTCGCCTACATTCATAACTGATGGGTTCGGAGCCGATCCATCGGCTCCGACTCGGCCACTATATAGTAGAACTAAGTCTCTAATTGGCTGGGCTACCCCTTATCCCAGAATGCACCACGCCTGCTTCCCCAGATCTTGTTTGTTCGCTTTCATGCCTACATCCAGACACAGAGACATACCAGCAACTGTAACAAACTAAAGTCCTTCAAGAGAAAAAACTCAGTAAGTAGCAAAATTCCCTCTAAATCCAATGGGAAGGGGGAAGGAGGAGTGCGTATGAATGTGGCGAGATGGATCCCATACATCCGAAGTTATGGTAAGTACATAACTAAAAGATGTAATGGGATCCTATCTCGCCTACATTCATAACTGATGGGACAGCGTCCCTAGCACCTAAATCCCGGGTGGCTCATTGGAAAACACTCCTGAGAACTGTGGAACCAAAAGAAGCTCTACCCCGAGAAGCCACATCTATCTTGTAATGAGAAATGAAGGTGTGCGGAGAAGTCCAGGTAGCGGCCGCACAGATATCATCTATCGATAATTTGGAGTGGAATGCTACCGAAGTAGCCATTGCCCTGGTAGAATGAGCCCTGACTGGGAAGGGTAGCTCTTTGCTGGACCGTGAATAAATGAAGGAAATGCAATCTTTAATCCATTTGGCTATGGTGGTTTTTGCCACCGACTGACCCAACCTATTTTCCGCAAAGGACACAAACAGCTGATCTGACTTCCGTGTCTGATTGGTCCTACTTAAATAAAAACGCAGTTGTCTGTGAACATCTAACTGATGGAAAATATATTCTGCGTTATTGGAGAATTTGGGAAAAAACACAGGGAGCTCCAAGGATTGTTGAATGCATAAGGGGGATGCTACCTTGAGCAAGAAAGAGGGATTTAACTTGAGGGACACTCTGTCTTTGTGAAAAGTCAAATAAGGAGGATTAGAACAGAGAGCCTGAAGCTCTGAGACCAGCTTGGCAGAGGTTATTGCTACCAAAAAGGTGGTTTTCCAAGATAGAAATTTTATATCACAATTAGCTGCTGGTTCAAAGGGGCGGGCAGTTAGAGCAGCTAGAACCATATTCAGGTCCCAAGGGGGCACAGGATGGGCTATTGGGGGCCAAAGGAGCCACGCTCCTTTAAGGAAAGATTTGCAAAGCCTGTTTGCCATTAAGGAAGGCTCAAAGGAGACATGAAAATTAGAGATAGCCGCCAATTGGACTTTAATTGTGGAAACTGAAGAGCCCAAATAAAACAAAGAAGCCAGGAATTCTAAAACCAGAGGTACTTGGGCGGTAAGGGGATCTATACCTCGTTGCTGGGCCCAAAGAGCAAACCTCTTCCACTTGCTGGAATACAATTTAATAGTGGAAGGTTTGTGAGAAGAGGACAAAATGTGGATGACGTCTGGAGAAAGAGAGTGATCTCTGACTAAGGTTGAAAGTGGAGTAACCAGGCGGCCAACCTCAAGGACCTGAGGGATGGGTGAGACTGTCCCAACTGATGAGTTAACAGGTCGGGCACCAGGTCCAGAAACCATGGGTCCTCCACCGCATACCTCAGAAGGAAGGGGAACCAAACCTGACGAGGCCAGTGTGGAGCGATCAAAATCATGTCGCTTCCTAGATAAATCGCCTTCTGTATCACCTTCGGGAGAAGGGGAACCGGAGGGAAGGCGTAAAGTAGACCGGGGGGCCAACTGTGAGCTAGAGCGTCCCTGAGAATCTGCCCCTGAGAGGGAGACAGAGTGAAGAACTCCCTGCATTTCGCATTGTGAGGGCTGGCGAACAAGTCGCAACAAGGGAGGCCCCACTTGGCAAAGATGTTTGCAGCCACCCTGTCGTTGAGGGACCACTCGGGGGGCAACAGAAGAGTCCTGCTCAGCCTGTCTGCAATCACACTGGATTTCCCTGGAATGTGCATTGCCACTAGGAAACGCTGGGTAGAAATCGCCCAATGCCACACTCTCATGGCCTCTCGGCAAAGAGGGTAGGACCTGGTTCCGCCTTCCTTGTTTATGTACCAGACTACCGACATGTTGTCGGATAGGATCGCAATAGTACCCCGGGGAAGAGCATGATGAAATGCTTGCAACACCAGTAGCACCGCTCTCATTTCCAGGCTATTGATATGTAAGTGCGTTTCGTGAGCCTGCCACGTGCCTTGGACAGACCTGTCCAGATAACGTCCCCCCCACCCTATCTGGGAGGCGTCCGTGGTCACCGTGGCGACGGGAGGCTGAAGGGCAAAGGGTCGCCCCTGGTCCAGGTTGGACCGAAGCAGCCACCAACGTAGGTCCCGACGGCAATTTTCCGTAATCTAAACCAAATGGTTCAAGGGGAGATCCTGAAAGACCATTGAACCGACAGTAGCCATTGCAGCACCCGCATGTGCAGCCTGGCTAAGGGGACTAGAAGAATAGTAGAGGCCATCGTGCCCAATAACTGCAGAATCAGTCTGGCCTGAACTTGTGATCTGGGTAACAAGGTTTGAACCTGAGACTGCAGGACCTGAATCCTTTCTACCGGCAAGAATGCCCGCATTCTTCTTGTGTATAACTCTGCGCCTATAAAGGTAATACGCTGAGATGGCTGCAGCACAGATTTTCCCCAATTGAACGTGATTCCTAGTGAATGACCCAAACTGACTGTGGTCATAATCGCCCAAACTAATAGATGCTTGGAGGTGGCAGTAAGGAGCCAGTCATCTAGATAGGGAAACACTTGGAATCCTAGACTTCTCAAGTGAGCTGTCACTACTGCCAGACACTTGGTGAACACCATGGGAGCTGTGGTGAGACCAAAGGGCAGTGCTCGGAATTGAAAATGACTGGTTCCCAGGCGTAAGCGTAAGTGACTCCTGGACTCTTGACTTATCAGGATGTGATAGTAAGCGTCCTTGAGATCTATGGAGCACATCCAGACATCCTTCTCCAATAACGGGAGAATGGACTGAAGGGTGACCATTCGGAATTTGGATTTTTTTACAAAGCGATTCAATGATCTGAGGTCCAAAATGGGCCTTAAGTCCCCTGTCTTTTTTGGCACCAAAAATAGTCTTGAGTAAGTTCCTGATCCGATCAGGTCGGCGGGGACAGGGTGGATGACTCCTTTTCTTAGCAGCTTTGAGACCTCGACCGCTGCTTGATCCCGCTGACTGGGTGGCACATCCGGGATTTTCCTGATAGGAAGAGGGGGCTTGATGAAAGGGATGAGATAGCCTCCGGTTATGATTCGGAGCACCCACTGATCCTTGGTGATAGATTCCCAAGCCTGCGGGTGTTCCGCAAAGCGACCCCCGACTGGCTCTGGAGATGCGCAGTCGGGCCACGTCTCAGGGACGGTGAGCGTAGGATGAACCACGAAAGGAATCGCGGTCTCCAGAGTTACGGGGGCCTCTGCCGCCTCTGGGGCGGCATCTTCCTGAATCCCCCCCCTGCCTCTAGAGGGGGGATCACTCGGTGGAGTAGGGAAAGACCACTGAGATTTTCTGAACCACATTTTCCCCCCTCTCTGGGCCTTGGGGTAAGGTCTAGAGGGAGCGGAAAAACGGGCCCCCACGGCAGTCAAGGTCTTGCCCTCCTGCTCGCATCGAGTCAGTGTGTCCTTCACCTTGGGTCCAAACAGGGAGGACCCATCAAAGGGGGTGTCGGTGAAGGAAGACAACGGCCTCCGCAAAGGGACACAAGCGTAACCAGGCATGTCTTCTAAGAGCCACGCCTGTTCCCGCTGCTCTACTCGCCCCTTCGGCCGCATATGAGATGAGCCTCATGGACGAGTTGACTATCAAAGATAGGGTAGTCATCTGGGCGCCAACAGTTTGGGCTAATGCCTCAGGAAGATTACCCGTAAGAGACTCACCTAACTCTTTGAGGAGGTCCCTTTGGAGCCTGGTAAAATGACAAAGATAATTCAGTGACCGCAGGGTAAAGGCCGCTGAAGAAAGGGTACGCTTCCCGTACCTATCCATGCTCCTGGAATCCTTATTAGGAGGGTGAATAGACGTTGAAGCCTCTGCCACGTCCTGCTGAGTGGCAGATGCCACCACCATCTCATCTACTGCAACTCCTTTAGTCAAAAATTCCTTTTGAGGAGGGGCTGAGAGGAACTTGTTAGGCCTGGCGGGCACCAGTTCCACAGAGTCAGGGTGTTCCCACACCCTTTGAGAAACTAAATCTAGCAATTCATTGAAGAGTGGAGACACCCAGGAGGCGGAGGGCTGGGCCCCAAAAGCCTTGAGGAAGACTGACTCCTCTGCGGAAGGGGTTTTGGACTGCCAATCGCCTCTCTGTCTCAGGATCTCGAGGATATCCGAGAATGAGACGTCATCCGAGGACGATTTTGGGGACCCCTCCACATCATCGAGGTCAGTATCTGATGTGATAGTCTCATCCTGGGAGTCAATGTGCTTCCTCTTGCACAATTTCTTTCTTGGAGGTTCATCTGAAGCGGATTCAGAAGGACCTCCTGGAAGAAGGGAACCCCCCCACTGGGGTATCCTCAGGCCCTGGGGCCCCGCTGTCGTGGGAATGAAGCACACCAGAAGCACCAGTTCCCAAGTCTAGGGACGGTGAGGTAGAGACTTGCTGAGCCGGCAAGGACAAGGCCAGCGCACTCCTCGTGGCCTCAAAAGCAGGACCTCCAGACTCTACGGAGGACACCGGCTGAGAGACCACGACGGTACCGGGAATGCCTGCGGCCGACGCTCCGAGGGGAAGACTAGGCACCGAAGCTACCAGTTCCAAAGTGTTCCCCTCGGCCCCGACCGAGGAAGTCCCGGTACCGAACCCTGACGTTGAGGACAGGGTAGGAATGATGATCGGAACAGAGAGGCTCCGAGGGAGTCTCGGTTCCAACTGGACAACTCTGCTCCGCTCTACCATCACCGACTCCAACGGCTCCGAGGAGGTTGGAGGAGGAATCGGATACGAAGTGGGGATCGGCTCCGGAGCCGAGTGGGCTGGAGCCAAGACCATTTTTGCAAAAACCGGGGACTGGAAAAACCTCTGGATAACTCTGTCCAAATCTGAGTCTGACAATCTGGAGGATTTAGAGGAAATAGATGGGGGCCGAGACTATTTCTCTCTCGGCTCCGATAGACCAGGGGACCGGCTCCGAAAAGGCTCCAACACCATCCGGAACCGTATGAATAAGCATCGGTGCCGAAGGAGACTTCGGGGCCGGGGGGGGGGGTCTGAGCTGCACACCTCCAACGGCTCCGAGACCAAAGGAGCCGAGGCAGATGATTCGCCTCTCAATCCCCCAACCTGCGGCTCTGACACCAATGGAGCCGAGAAAAGAGGTACCGAGGCAGACCCTTCCACCCGAGGCTCCGAAGCCATTGGAGCCGAGGAAGAAGAGGTCGATCTATGCTACTTGGAAGTCGGCTCCGACGGACTGGTCGGAGCCGACGACCTTTTCTTTTTAGAAGCTGGAGAGGAAGGAGAAGCCAAGGCTTCCTCAAAAGAGGGCATAATAAGGCCCTTAAGGATCAATTTATTTTTACGTTCTTGAAGGACCCTAGAGGAAAAAGCATGACAGACACTACATGTTTCCTGCAAATGTTTCGGTCCTAAACAATAAACACAAACAGCATGGCTATCAGTAATAGACATTTTGTAATTGCACTTGGTGCACTTTTTAAAGCCAGACTTCTGCTCTTTAGACATCCTATCACACAACAATTTTTTTACCACAAAAAGTAACGTTAAAGTAGGGCACGAGCCCTTGACTCAAAACGGGACTAGCCCGAGATACAGAACACGAATCGGGCAGAAGCCCTCTAACTTAAACGGGCTCAATCAATCAAGCAAACGTTAAAGTAGACAAAATTCAACGCATATACTCACAAATAAGCACATTGACTCACAAATAAGGGCAAGGTCCCTCTAACTTAAACGGGCCTTGCCTGGTAAGTATAAAAAAATTCCAAACACACACACACACACACACACACACACACACACACACACACACACACACACACACACACACACACACACACACACACACACACACACACACACACACACATAAAGCTGTTTGTTAAATTCGTGAAGAAAACCCTAAATCAAAAGACCAAAAAGTATACAAAAAAACACTTAGCTCCAGCCAAGCCGAGACCACGTCTAGCTTGAAAAGCGGCTAACGAGATCTAGGGAAGCAGGCGTGGTGCATTCTGGGATAAGGGGTAGCCCAGCCAATTAGAGACTTCGTTCTACTATATAGTGGCCGAATCGGAGCCGATGGATCGGCTCCGAACCCATCAGTTATGAATGTAGGCGAGATAGGATCCCATTACATCAGATGTTTTCCATAACAAGTGTCCAAGCTGTTCTTAAAAATATCTAAACTAGTGCTTACTCTATTCTATGCATCAGCTGCTCTCTCAGAGAACCAGCTAATGTACTTCTCATTCCTACCGAATCTTCTACATTGATTATTTTATTTATTTATTTATTTGTCATTTGTTAACCAGGTTAGTCCAGCTGAGCTTGAGGCCCATTTTCAGTGGACAGCTGAAGCGAAAAGCTCCAAAAAAATTACCATACATTCAAAACAGAAAGTTACATAAATACACAAGTGTATAACTTGAGATTAAAGAAAAATACAAAATAAAATAATAGTTTTAACAGCAGATGAAAAGATGAAAATACACATGAGGTTAAAAATTGATATTAGCATTTCAATTATAAAAAAGGAAGCAGAACTAGAATGATTCCATAGCATTGTAGTGTTGCTATTTACATACAGTACAAGTAACCACAATGGTTCCATATGTTGTGTTGCTATTTACATAGAGCATAAGTAACTAGAATGTAAATAGCAACACTACAGTGCTATGGAACCATTCTAATTACTTATACTCTATAGAGTATAAGCAACTAGAATAAGCCGCGGTGGTGCAAAGGTAGCAGTGTTGCCTCACAGCAAGAGGTTCTCCCATTCGATTCTCGGCTGGAGCGCCTTCTGTGTGGAGTCTGCATGTCCTCCCCGTGGTCAAGTGGCGTTCAAAAGACATGTGTGAATGGGCATGCCTTGGTTGAAGGTTGGGCATCGAGCTGGCACCATAAAAATCTACTGCCAATCATTAGCGGACCGGAGTTTCGCTGTGGCGTCCCCTAACCGGGAAAAGCCTAAAGAACAACAACATAAGTAACTAGAATGGTTACACAGCACTGTAGTGTTGCTATTTACACAGCAGAAGTACAAGGATGCAGCGGTTACCTTTTTGTATGCCAGGCAAAAAAACATTTAGACTACATACCTAAAAAGATAATAGTTATAGGATAGAGAAAAGTAGATGGGGGAGTGATTAAGTAGGATCCTGGCATGGGCAGAACTTGAATTCAAAAGGGAATTATTAAGTTCAGTTTTTGAAGCGGTTTATACAACTTTTAGTTATGTACTCACCATAACTTCAGATGTTTGGGATCCATCTCGCCTACATTCTGAACTGATGGGTTCGGAGCCGATCCCTCGGCTCCAACTCGGCACGCTTATGCTATAGAGCGAGGCCTCTAATTGGCTGAGCTATCTTTATCCCAGGATGCACCACCACTAATCCCCCAGATCTTGTTTGTCCGCATTCATGCACACATGCACAACTTGGTTATATAGCATTGTTAGATGTTTCAAGATGAAACAACAGGATTCGGACCTTCTGATATCCTCTGATCTCCAAGGAAGGGGTAAGGAGGGTGGGTTATTGGGAATGTAGGCGAGATGGATCCCAAACATCTGAAGTTATGGTGAGTACATAACTAAAAGATGTTATGTGATCCTATCTCGCCTACATTCTGAACTGATGGGACAGCGTCCCTAGCACCTAAATCCCGGGTGGCTCATTGGAAAACACTCCTGAGCACTGTGGAACCAAATGAAGCTCGTCCTCTAGATGCCACATCTAATTTGTAGTGGGAAATGAAGGTGTGCGGGGAAGACCATGTAGCCGCAGCACAAATGTCACTAATAGCAAGCTTAGAATGGAATGCTACCGAAGTAGACATAGCCCTTGTAGAATGAGCCTTGACAGAGGTGGTAAGCTCTTTGTTAGAATAAATATATGCTTGAGTAATACAGTCCCTGATCCATTTGGCAATAGTGACCTTTGTGACAGCGTTGCCCAATCTGTTATCTGCAAAGGATACAAACAACTGATCTGTTTTCCTTGTTTGTTTGGTCCTGTCTAAATAAAAACGTAACTGTCTGTGGACATCTAGTGTGTGAAATATGAACTCCGCTTTGTTAGAGTATTTTGGGAAAAAAACTGGAAGCTCTAACGATTGTTGTAAGCAGAAAGTAGAACAAACTTTAGGAACAAAGGAAGGATTTGGTCTGAGGGATACTCTGTCTTTATGAAAAACCAAGTACGGGGGTTTCACTAACAAAGCTTGAAGCTCTGAAACTCTTCTGGCAGAAGTAATCGCCACCAGAAAGGCTGTCTTCCATGATAGAAACTTTAGATCACATGTGGCTGCTGGTTCAAAGGGGAAAGAAGTCAAGGCGCGTAATACTATATCGAGATCCCATGAAGGTGCAGGATGAGAAATCGGAGGTCTTAATAGAGCAGCACCTTTCAAGAAGGTCTTACACAATCTGTTGCTCATTAAAGGTGGGTCTATGGATTCGTGAAAATTAGAAATTGCTGCCAATTGTACTTTGATGGTAGAAACTGAAGAGCCTTGATTGAAAAGAGAGGTCAGAAATTTTAGTACTTCTGCCACGGGAATAGAAATGGGGTCCAGGCCCCGGAGTTGAGCCCAAATAGCAAACCTTTTCCATTTGCTAGAATACAGTTTCTTTGTAGCAGACTTATGGGCTGAAGATAATATGTGTACAACATCTGGATCCAATGTAGGACTCCTGACTATCGTCGGAAGAGGAGGAGCCAAGCCGTCAATTTTAAGGTGTGTAGGGACTGGTGGAATAGTCCCGACTGATGAACCAGTAGGTCTGGTATCTGATCCAGAAACCATGGACCTTCCAGGGCATGTTTCCGAAGATAGGGGAACCACACTTGACGAGGCCAGTAAGGAGCAATCAAGATCATTGTGCTTCCCAAGAGAGATGCCTTTTGAATCACCCTGGGGAGGAGTGGAACTGGAGGGAAGGCATAAAGCAAGCCGGTGGGCCAAGGATGGACTAATGCGTCCATGGGGCTCTTCCCCGGAGCCGGGATTAGGGAGAAGAATTCTTCGCACTTCGCATTCAGAGGAGTCGCGAAGAGGTCGCAACACGGAACTCCCCATTCGCTGAAAATCTGAGTTGCCACTGTCATATTCAGAGACCATTCGTGAGGAGAGAGGATGGTTCTGCTCAATCTGTCGGCTATGACATTGGACTTGCCCGGTATGTGAGTAGCCAATAGGAAGCGTTTGGTCGAGACTGCCCATTCCCAAACTCTCATGGCTTCTCTGCAAAGAGGATAGGATCTGGTCCCTCCCTGTTTGTTCAGGTACCAGACAACTGACATGTTGTCTGAGTGAACAGCGATTACGCCCTGAGGGAGATAATCGTGAAGGGCTTGAAGGGACAGGAGTACTGCCCTCATTTCTAGGATGTTGATATGAAGAAGAGTCTCTTCCGGGTGCCATTTGCCTTGGACTGACCTGCCCAGGGAATGCCCCCCCACCCCATCTGGGAGGCGTCCGTGGTCAAAGTGGCCGCCGGAGGAGGAAGAACAAAGGGTCATCCCTGATCCAAATTGGAGGACACTAGCCACCAGCGAAGGTCCCGTTTGCAAGATTCCGTGATCCATATGAGGTGACAGAGGGAGTTCCTGAAAGGACCACTGAGCTGAAAGAAGCCACTGGAGGATTCTCATGTGCAACCTTGCCAAGGGGACTAGAAGAACCGTGGCAGACATGGATCCCAATAGCTGCAGGACCATTCTGGCTGGGGCTTTGGACCTGGGAAGTAAGGCTCGAACTTGATTTTGTATGGTTTGAATTCTGTCCGAAGGTAGATGGACCCGCATTTGGTTTGAGTCTATCTCTACCCCTATGAATCTTATTCATTGAGACGGCCGCAACACAGACTTTGGCCAATTGAAGGTGATTCCAAGGGAATTGCCCAGTAAGATAGTGGCTTGTAGGCTCCGCCGAAGTAGATGCTTGGAGGTGGCAGTTAGGAGCCAGTCGTCTAGATACGGAAACACCTGGAATCCTAGACTTCTCAGGTGAGCAGTCACTACTGCCAAGCACTTGGTGAACACCCTGGGGGCTGTGGTGAGACCAAAGGGCAGCGCACGGAACTGAAAATGACTGCCTCCTAGGCTGAAGCGCAGATGTCTCCTGGACGCTTGATGTACCATGATATGATAATACGCGTCCTTAAGATCTATGGAGCACATCCAAACACCTTTCTCCAGCAATGGGAGAATGGTTTGTAGAGTGACCATTCGGAACTTGGACTTTCTGACTGAACGGTTTAGTATACTGAGGTCCAAAATGGGCCTCAAGTCCCCGGTCTTTTTTGGCACCAAAAAGAATCCTGAGTAAGTCCCTAATCCGATCTGGTCTACGGGGACCGGTTGGATGACTCCTTTTTGCAGCAGCTTTGAAACTTCTGAGGCTGCGGTATCCCGTTGACTGGGTGGCGGGTCTGGGATTTTCCTGGACTGAGGGGGGGGGGTGAGAGAATGGGATGGAGTAACCTCCGGCGATAATTCGAAGCACCCATCGGTCCTGAGTGATCCCTTTCCAGGCCTTCAGGTGCTTGAGCGACCCCGACTGGCTCCGGAGCAGCACAGCCGGGCAATCCCTCAGGGACTATGAAAGGCTGAAGAGCCATGAAAGGACTCGCGGTCTCCAGTGTTGCGAGGGCCTCTGCCGCCTCTGGGACGGCGTCTTCCGGATGAATTTCCCCCTCCTCTGCCTCTGGAAGGGGAACCTTCCTGCTGAGAGGGGTAAGGCTTCTGAGATCTACGGAACCACATTTTCCCTCCTCTTTAGCCTTGGGATAAGGCCGAAGGGAGTGGAAAATCGTGCTCACGGCAGTCAGAGTCTTACCCTCCTGCTCACAGCGGGTTAGTGTGTCTTTACCTTGGGTCCAAACAGGAGGACCCATCAAAGGGCGTCGGCAAATGAAGACTAAAGGCCTCCATGAAATGACACAGGCGGAGCCAGGCTTGTCTCCGTAGAGCAATGCCTGTACCGCGCTCTACTCGCCCCTTCGGCCGCATACGAAATGAGCCTCATGGACGAGTTCGAAATGGTCGACATTGTAGCCAGCTGAGAGCCAACCGTCTGGGCCAGCTCCTCAGGCAGGTTACCCAAGAGGGTATCGGATAGCTCCTTAATCAGATCCCTCTGAAACCTGGTAAAGTCGCCAGGTAGTTCAAGGACCTCAGTGTAAAGGCCGCTGAACTAAGGGTGCGCTTTCCGTACTGATCCATGCTCCTAGACTCCTTATTAGGAGGATGGACGGACGTAGAAGCCTCTGCTACATCTTGCTGGGTAGCAGATGCCACCACCAAAGCATCTACAGCCACACCTTTAGTAAGGAACTCTCTATCAGGGGCGCCGAGAAATTTGTTCGGACGAGCAGGCACCGGTTCCACAGAGTCTGGGTGTTCCCACGCCCTTCGACAGATCAAATCCAAGAGCTCGTCGAAGGGCGGAGACACCCAGGAGGCGGAGGGCTGAGCCCGAAGGCCTTCAGGAACACCGACTCATCAGCAGAGGGAGGTTTGGACTGCCAGCCTCGCTGTTTTAGGGCTTCTAGGATGTCTGCAAAGGAGACATCATCCGAGGACGACTTAGGGGACCCCTCTGCATCATCGAGATCAGTGTCAGATGTCAAAGACTCATCAGGGGAGTCAACGTGCTTCCTCTTGCATGTCCTTTTCCTGGGGGGTTCTTCCGAAGAGGCTTCAGAAGGACCTCCAGGAGGGGGAGAAACCCCAGCGGGGGTAACCTGAGGCCTAGGGGCTCCGCTGTCTAAAGACAGGAGGACTGCCAACGACCCAGTCTCCGTATGCAGGGAGGTAGCTGGTGAAACCATGGAGGTAGCCAAGGAAGATTTGGCTAAAGCGCTCCTCATAGCCCTGAAGGCGGGACCACCAGAATCCTGGGAGGGTCCCACCTCCGTGGCCACGACAGTGGACGGTACTCCCGCCGCCGACGCACCAAGAGGGAGACTTGGGACTGAGAGCATCAATCCCGAAGCCTCCCCCCCAGGGCCGAAGGAAGAAGTCCGTGTACTGAACTCCGACCCAAGAGCCGGAGTTGGAGCAAGGGTCGGGCCCGACCCTAACACCTCTACAGGTTCCACCAGCACCGGCTCCAACGGTGCCGAAGCTGTTGGAGGAGGAACCACAGCAGGGGAGTGGACCATCGGCTCCGAAGCCAAATGGGCTGGAGCCGAAACTAGCTTTTGGAACACCGGAGACTGGAAGAGTCGAAGGAGCACCCTGTCGATGTCCGAATCGGACATCTTGGATGACCTAGAGGATACCGATCGGGCCCGAACCGATTTCTCCATCGGCTCCGAAGGGCTCGGGGACTGGCTCCAAAAGGACTCAACAACTATCGGCTCAGAGGAAGATTTCAAGGAAATTTCCCTCGGTGCCGATAAGGACTTTGGCTCCGAGGGGGAAGAGTCTGAGCCGGTAACCCTGATCAGCTCCAATATCAGTGGAGCCGATGAGGGTGACCCGCCTCTCGATGCCCCAGACCTCGGCTCAAAACCAGAGGGGTCGAGGCTGGAGGCATCGAGGCAGACCATTCGACCTCGGCAAGTCCGTGGAGCCGATGGAGAAGTCTGCTTGGATTTTTTAGCAGTCGGTTCCGACTGACTGGTCGGAGCCGATGCTTTTTTCTTTTTAGAAGGAGACGGAGAGGAAGATAAAGCCTCCTCGAAGGAAGGCTTGATTAATCCCTTGAGGATTAATTTGTTTTTCCTCTCCTGGAGGACTCTTGAAGAGAACGCGTGGCACACACTACACGACTCTTGTAAATGCTTAGCACCTAAGCAATAGACGCACGAGGCGTGGTCGTCCGTTATGGACATTTTAAAACCACACCTCGTGCATTTCTTAAACCCGGAGGGTTTGTGTTCTTTCGACATAACCGCTTTGCCAAAGAACCAATAAAAGCGAAAACAACACTAAACTTTTAGTTAAAGACAGTTCACTACAACTTTAACAAAAATTATATATATATTAAAAAAAAAATTTTTTTTTTTTTTTTTGAACACTAACAGTAAACAGTAAATAGGCAAAAAAGAGTGAAAGATAGAGAGAGAGAGTCAAGACCCTCTAACTTAAACGGGTACTTGACCCAAGAAATTACACAAACAGTAAAGTAACAGGGGAAGGCCCCTCTAACTGAAACGGGAAACCTTCCCTGACTAAAAAATTCACGAATTTACTAACACAAATTCACCAAACACACTAATATAACAACAATAGCTGTTAAAACAGCTTTTGGGTTCAAAGAAAGGAAATTTGTGACAGGAAAAAGCCTAATAACTAGTACTTAGCCCAGCCAATGTTGAGACCACGTCTAAGCTTGATAGCGGCAAACGAGATCTGGGGGATTAGTGGTGGTGCATCCTGGGATAAAGATAGCTCAGCCAATTCGAGGCCTCGCTCTATAGCATAAGCGTGCCGAGTCGGAGCCGAGGGATCGGCTCCGAACCCATCAGTTCAGAATGTAGGCGAGATAGGATCACATAACATCTAATGTTTTGGCTACTTAGGGAAAGTTTGTTCCAGGATTGGTTATCGGACGACTCTCTACTATTTTTTGATAACCTCAAACTTTCCCAGAAGCAGTCATCTCTAAATGCCCTACATGCATGAATAAGATCTCCTCTTAGATATCTATGAGAGGCACTGTACAAGTTCAGATATAATAACTTAAATTTTCACATCCATGGATGCCTTTTGTATATTTCTGTTGTACTCTTTCCAATTTACTCATGGTTGTTTTTTTATAAGGTTTTCATATTGTTATTACATACTCAAGTTTGGGTCTAATGTAACTAACAAACAAACAACGGCTTCAGCATTTCTGACTTCCTAGACTTCATAAATCTTTTTATACAACCTATAGTTCTACAACTATCATTAACCAATTGGTTGAGATCATTTGAAAAAAATCATAGCTGGATTTACCCATATAGTGAAGTCCTTAAATGAATCTACAGTTTCAATCAGTGTGTGCTGTATTAAATATTCACTTTTCAATTTATGTCAATGTATTTATCAGCATACTACTCTTTTGTCCTCAAATGGTCAATTTAGTTATTTCACACATATGCTTTATCTGTAACACCTGTGATCAACTTACCCAATTTCAAGTCATATGAATACAGATTGTATCTTTCAGATCTTTTTCATCTAAGACGTTCTACAATCTAAACAAGTATGGGCCCAGGACAGAGCCCTGTGGGACACCCTGACTGTAACCTCTAATTTCACCTGTCCAATTGCTCTGTGATACTTCCAAGTCCTATTTCTAAGCCATGCAGCTATCCATCTTATCAAGAGTACATCAATACCTAGTTGTTCTAATTTATTGAACAGTGTTTTTTGTATGACCCTATCAAATGGTGAAGTTAAATCTATATAACTTGCATCACATAGCCATTATTATATTGTTATAGAACATCATGTTACAGACTGTAATAGGTCTATTTTCAATGTATGCATGCTGATATATGGTTTCAAGTTCCAGCTATACCAATTCTGACAATAACTGATCTAACAATGCATTCTCCACTATTCTTCCACAACATGAAAGTAGACTTAATGGTCTGTATGGCTCTGGATTTGTCCTACTCCTCCTTTCCCTTAAAGACAGGTTTAATAAGTGCAAGCCTGCAAGCTGGAGGAATCTACCCGTATTTATATGACCTAGTAAATAATAAATATAATGGTACATTTAGTTCTTGCTGAAAGTGCTCTCGGGTCATTATTACTATTTCTGTCTCCTCCCTGTGCTTTGTTTGGATCCAGCTTGAGCAGTTCTTTTTCAATATAATCTAATTGATTTGAATATCTGAGGTTACCTGAATGCCTCTACGATATCACCCCTTTGTGAAGCCAAACTGTTTTGTATAAGATTATGTAACGGTCGTGTCTAAGAATACATTTTAGAATCTACACACAGCTTATCAATTTGTACGTCTTTACTCCTTAAATGGTCTTATAGATACAGACATAAAACAAAAAGTATGGAATTATATCAAGAAATCTAAGGTATAAAAAGCAATGTTGCAGGAGACACATCTAGACAGAAATGAGGATGTGAACTTGACAAAGAAAAAAAATTTCAGAGCAGATATACAACAGAACATCAGGAACAAAGGAAAAGGGGAGCAATAAACCTGACTTCTGAATGGGCTTCAATAACGGTAGAAGAGGGGAAAAGGCCAATAATGGTAGATTTGTGACATTAAGGGGTTACTGGCAGGAAAGGAGAATTACTCCGACATGCATTTATATTTTACTTAAAGTTGTTATTACAGTGCTTAAAATTATTTCTCCCAAAATTATCAGCTTTCAACAAGGAATATTTTTATAAGTGGGTATTGAGGATTTATCAGGGGGGACTTAGAAGGAAATGCAAAAAAGACGGTAGAGTTCTAAAGAAATATATGAGAATATTTGGTATGGAAGATGCAAATTCACTAGAAGGAACTCAGACATAATTTACACATTATTCATCAAGGTACAATAACCAGGCTAGCTAGATAGAGATCATACTTCACAAGGGTATGCGTTTGTGTCTTGTGTCTTTCGGCTTTTCCCGGTTAGGGGTCGCCACAGCGGAACTCCGGTCCGCTAATCATTGGCAGTAGAGTTTTACGTGCTGGCTTGCCGGGCCTAACGCACAAGCTTCAACGAAGGAACGCCCATTCACGCATGTCGTCACACAGAAGACGCTCTAACTGAGAATAAAAAGCTTTGAAACTCATACAACTATTTCAGATCATGCACCATTAAAACCAAGATAAAGTTGTAAGGTAACAAAGTAAAACAAACGCTGCTACTTTCTTACTTAGCTGTTAAAAAGAGAGGAATTTAAGAAATTGTGTTATTAAGACAGAAATCTCTTCAGAAGGAAAAGATATAAAGTAGGATAAAATGAAAAGGGAGTTGGGTTTGAAAACCGGGTACAAAAAAACCCCAACGAGATATGGGAAAGAAGCAATAAGAATTACTTAGAGAGATGGACAAAGCTTACAGTACTGCAGAATAAAGAAAATCTCACCTAGGAGCGAAAAGAATGATAAAGATCTGGAAGGTTTTGTTCAACAGCATTTTAAAAGAAAGAGAAGCATCAACACCCTGAAGAAAGCTGTGGTGGCTGTAATACCCAAAGAGGGTAAAGACCCATCAGATTTAGCTTCTTATGGACCCATTTCGATTTTAAACCATGGATTATAAAGTGTTTAGGTCTACATTGGCTAAAAGAATGGCAAAGATGTTGCCAACATTGACAGATATAGATTAATGTGGTTTTGTGGCGGGGAGGCAAACATTTGACAACATTAACAAGCAGAATACCACTATTGTTGGGGGAGGGGGTCTTGATGCAGAGAAAGCATTCGACAGAAGCTGGGATTTTATGAGTAAGGCAATGGAAGCATTGTACTCACTGACACAGTAATAAGGTTACTTAAGGGATACAAGAGGGATCAGAGGCAAAAATTAAAGTGGGGGGATTCCCCTCTCATAAAGTTCTGTTTGAACAGAGGAACCAGGCAGCAGTGCCTCTTTCCTCTTTGTTAATGGCATTATATTTAAAAACATTGGCAAAGAAAACAAGGGACTCTGAAATTCAAAGATATAAATAGTAAGGGAATTCAAGAAAAGTTGGCTTTGTTTGCAGATATCATCACTTTGTACCTGATAAAACCAGAAAAGAACATTTCAGTGTTTAAGAACATTCTGAAATAGTTTCAAGTCTTTTCGGGATACAAAATTTATGAAGACAAAACAAAGGCAATAGCTGTAAACTATGTACCCACACACAAATTGATTCAGCAATACCCATATTTACGGGACATGATAAAATGGAGTACTTGAAAGTATGGGGTAAAGGGATTCTGTTTTGTCACTAAGGATATGTGAGAAGATACAAAACAAAAGATTATACAAAAACTGAGAAACTGGAAGCTCTGTTTTAAGGATATGGATAGCAAGATACAAGCAGTGAAAAATGCTTTAGTCCTTTTAGTTTTATACATGGGTCAAGACATCAGCAGTGGTGCAGCTGTAGCGTTGTTGCCTTACAGCAAGAGGTTCTCCCGTTCGATTCTTGGCTGGAGTACGGGGAGTGCCTTCTGTTTGGAGTCTGCATGAGCTCCCTGCGGTTGGGTGGGCGTTCGAAAGACATGCGTAAATGGGTGTGCCTTCATTGAAGGTTGGACGTCGAGCTGGCACCTCGGCGTTCGTGAAAATCTACTGCCAATCATCAGCGGACCGGAGTTCCGCTGTGGCGACCCCTAACCGGGAAAAGCAGAAAGACAAACAACAACAAGTTTTATACATGGGTCAGGAATATTTTTATCAGTCAGATTGTGGGAATAATACATGCAGAATAATGTTTTGTAGGAGGAATGAGGTTTAAGGGAAGGCAGGAAATGAATGAGCTATTTAAATGTTAAACAATGACTGTACAGAAGGTTATACGTGATGTATAATATTTGCAACTGAAAGTATGTCATCTGGTTTGTTTTCATTTATATAAAATTTATGACTGCTTTTCTCATAAGTGACAACTCAATAAAGATACTTTTTATTAAAAAATAATAAAGGGAATCTCACAGAAAAAAGAAGAGGAGCAGCTGCAGATTGCTAAAAGGAAAATATGAGAGCATTTGCACAATGCACAGGAGTTTAGAAAAGTCTAATTACAACTCAACCTTACAAAAACTTTTCACACAATGACTTGGGAGACAGAATGCAGAAAGGGTTGTTGCCACACCTAGACAGACTATGACATGAAAAATAAATTGGAGATCCAACAGGTGCAGCAGACATATTTCAAAAAGTTTATGAAAATCTGAATAAAGCAGAAGAATGTGGAAACTACGAAAAAGCACAAATGGAAATATTCTTGGAAGATTTAATTATGCAAGTGTTGGAGGAAGAGAAGGCTTAACATTTAATAGCTAATATAGGAAGAAATGAGATAATAAATATCTGTAGAACCAATGAACAGGGTAGCCCCAGGAAGAGACAGTATCCTTGCGGAAGTTTAGAAATTAGGAGGGAAGAGAGTTATAAAAGATCTTGAAGGTTTTATTCAATAGTATTTTAAAAGATGAAGAAAATTCAGCATCTTGGAAGAAAGCTGTGGTGGCTATATTACCCAAACAAAATAAACTTCAGATCCAGTTTCATAGAAACCAATTTCAATCTTAACCCATGATTATAACTAAGCATTTATTTTAATACTAGCTAAGTGAATAGCAAACCAGGTCTGTACTTCCACTTTGGTGATCAGATATTACCTTCACTCACCATGAATGTGGATGACCTCTATGGCTTTGGGGGTCCTTTTACAAATGTACTGAGCTTTAAATAGAGTGATAATGCTACTAGAATCTATGTGCCCTTGCAGTTCTTGGTCAATCTTCAGCATAAACTTCCTTAGCTTGGTTGTGGCATAATAAGAGAAGGCCATTTCTATCAACCTTGTAATAACTTGGTCTCACATCACAACCTCTTGCTATCCTTTTGCATCTCTTGTTGCCTAGACAGGGGCCTCTTGCTTATCTTTTCTACAGTATTTGGATATATGCCCTAGTTTCTAACATTTAAAATAAGAAATAGAGGAGAAAGTATCATCCAGCTTAGGCTAGAAAAAGTCTCCTTAAATATATTTTCACAAAACACACTCATAACATAATACCCTTTCCACCAGGGTTGCAAATTCAGTGTGCTGGGGGGTCAGCTTGACACACCACCATTTCAGGGTAGTGGGTAATACTCTCTTAAATCAGTCTATGAGCAAGATTTCCAGCTTTGTTTCTTTGCCATCATGTCCTTCTGGGTCTAATCAGTATTTTGCTATATGTTTCAGCTCACGCAGTTGATCCCTTACTATCTTACTTTTTGAAAAGATCCATTTATGGACTTATGTCTTTGCAGTTGCCATTGCCCTGTCCAACAGGCTCAAAAAAGTTAACACCTATACTGAATTACAAACAAACCATAATAAAATATTCCCAATTACAAATATTACACATCACATACATTCTTTTGTATATTTATTATCAATTCAGCATTACATAAATTCATCATTTTCTGCCTTCCTTTAAAACTCAATCCTCCTCTAAAACCTTCTGCATACACTGTTCCCACAATTTCCAATTTTTTCTATGAAATTTGCTCCTACCCTTTTCTAAACATCTTATTTACAGTTCTTGTATCTCTGTTACAGTACTCAGTACTTCAAATGCAATTGGTTTAGACTTTGATTTTCATTTTTTAATAATTGCTTTTTTCAGCAGCCACCAGAATTAAATTTAACAATGCCTTACTAAGTTTAGGAAATTCAGATCCTGTATCCCAGCTCAAAAATAATAATTTCCTTGGTTATAACCATTTTCTCACCCAATACTTCTGACAGAGTACTCTGTAGGGAATTTTTAAAGTCTGCCAACTCAGTGCATTCCCAAAACATATGTCCCCAATTGTCTCTTTCTTTCCTATCACATCTCCATTTGCCATGATCTACCCAAGGAAAAATTATTTGGAGTCTGCCTGAGGTATAAAATTACACTTCCAAGATTCTAAATCTTCTAGGCTTAGTTGCATATTTGGGGGCCATATATATGTCCTCCCATTGTTTATTTGTGATTTGCTTATCCACTTTCTTATCCCAAGCTATTCTAACCTCCTTTGATTAATTTCAACATTTATATTTCAGTAATTTATATGCCTTTCTAATCATCTGTTTTTAACAGCAGCATCTGCTCTAGATTCAGTTAAAAACTCCACCAGAGCAAGTCTTTTACTTACTATTTCCCTATCCCTTTTTCTTTGCCTATACTCGGATATCATTCCCTAATATGGAAGGCAGTCTCTAGCCTGCAGTCCTAACATCTTTCTGGCTTCTTCCCATCTGGCTCCACTTAACCTTATCAAAATATGAACACTGAGTACATAGAAAATCCATATATACTCTGACTGCTTCTATTGTAAGATGAGAAGCTAATATGTGAGCCCATGATACGTTGCCTTATCCCTCCTGATTGGTCATAGACTTCTAAGTACTTATCAGAATTAAGCAACTTTAAGATGGGCACTACACTGGGTTAGGTTACTGATTTGACTGCCCCCACCCTTAGCTCTCAACCAATCATGGACAAATCTCAAAAGAATGAGGGACAAATCCAGAAACAAATCAGGGACACTTTTAAAATATTAATACTACTAACATAAGACATTGACTGAATAAGTAAATGTGAATTAATATACATTTTCTGAAGTAAAAGGAGTCGTGGTGCTTCGGTAGTGTTGTCGCCTCACAGCAAGACATTGTCCCGTTCGATTCTCAGCTAGAGCATCTTCTGTGTGGAGGCATGCGTGAATGGGCGTGCCTTCGTTGAAGGTTGTGCGTCAGGGCTGGTAACTCGGCACGTAAAAATCCACTACCAAACATTAGCGGACCGGAGTTCCGCTGTGGTGACCCCTACCGGGATAAACTGAAATGAGAAGTTATGTACCTACTATAACGTTCCATGTTAGTTGTCTTCTTCTCGCCTTCTTTTTTGCTGGATGGGTTCGGAGCCGACCTTCGGCTCTGACTCGGCCTATACTAAAGCTCGAGAGCTATTTTTACCAGCTCGAGGCTACCCTATATCCCACAATGCTAGGTGCTAACTACCCAGATCTCGTTTGATAGCTGAAACCATAGCAGTTCTGATCTCCAAAATAAGGAGAAGAGGAAAACTCACTCGTAAGTCACCTAGACCTATAGCTACCCGTAAAGATAGCCAAGGGGGCTAACACTGAGGTAGAAAGAAGATCCCCAAGGATCCTTAGGTCTGTCCAGGCTAGGGGGATGGGGGGTGGGACGCAAGAATGAAGGCGAGAAGAAGACAACTAACATGAAACGTTATGGTAGGTACATAACTTCTCAATGTTAAGTTGTCAATCTCGCCTTCATTCTTGCTGGATGGGACCACGTCCCTAGCACCTTCACCCTGGGTGGCTCATCGGAACAGACTCTTGAGAACGGTGGAACCAAAATTAGCCCGGCTTCGGGAGGCCATGTCTAATTTGTAATGAGAGATAAAGGTATGAGGAGAGGCCCATGTGGCTGCCGCACAAATGGAATCTATTGGCAATCTAACCTGAAAAGCTATTGACGTGGCTAATGCTCTAGTTGAGTGAGCCCTGGGCCTTGACGGTAGCTTTTGGCGTCTAAGGTCATAGATGAAAGTAATCACAGAGGCCAGCCATCTAGAAAGGGTTACTTTGGAAACTGGAATGCCTTTCTTCCCTGCCGCATAAGATAGAAAGAGCTGCTCAGATTTCCTAGCTTGCTTGGTTCTATCCAGATAGTAACGGAGCTGACGATGAACGTCCAGAAAATGCAGCTTTTGTTCCGCTCTGTTGGAGTAGTTGGGGAAGAAAACTGGGAGATCGATAGTCTGGTTTAGGTTCGCCTCAGAAGAAACCTTGGGTAAAAAGAACGGGTTAGTCCTGAGGGACACTCTGTCTTTATGGAAAACTAGATAAGGTGAACGAATGCAAAGGGCATGAAGTTCTGACACTCTTCTCGCAGATGTTATGGTGACTAGAAAAATAGTCTTCCAAGAAAGCAACTTCAAGGAGCAAGAAGCCGCAGGTTCCAAGGGGGGAAAGAATCAAGGAAGTTAAAACCAAATTTAAGTCCCACTGCGGTGGGGGGTCTCTGATTGGGGGCTTAAGCAAAAAGATTCCTTTAAGAAAGGTTTTACAAAGCTTATGGGACATGATACTGGAGTCCGAAAAGCCTACATGAAAGTTCGAAATAGCTGCTAACTGTACTCTGATGGTGGAGGAAGAAGACCCTGAGTGAAACAGTTCGGCTAGGAAGTCTAGGACTGATTGGATAGAGGCAGTAAAAGGATCCATATTTCTAGCTCTTGCCCAGAAGGAAAACCGCTTCAACTTGCTGGCATAAATCCTTCTGGTAGATGACTTCAGGGAAGCTATAAGCATGTCACGCACAGAATGGGAAATAAGGGGAAGCCTGGCTAGGGCTGGAATTGGAGCAACCAAGCTGTGAGGCTGAGAGATAGGAAGAAGTGGTGCAGCTGTCCCGACTGATGGGTCAAGAGATCTGGCACTGGGTCCAGATGCCAGGGCTGCCCCAAGAGGTAACAATGCAGGAACGGAAACCATATCTGTCGAGGCCAGTAAGGAGCAATGAGGATCATGGTGGCTCTCAAGGCGGTAGCTTTCTGAATCAATTGAGTGATTAATGGAAAGGGGGAAAGGCATACAGAAGTCCCCGGGGCCAATCGTGGACTAGAGCGTCTCTGGGGGGGGGGGGCCGGGAAGAGAGTGAAGAAGTCGTGGAATTGCTGTTTTGAGGTGTTGCAAAAAGATCGCAGCAAAGTCGACCCCATTTCTGAAAAATTTCTTCCACTACTGCTTGTTTAAGAGACCACTCGTGTGGCATGAGAATGGCTCTGCTCAACCTGTCCGCTATGATGTTGGACTTCCCGGGGATGTGCGTTGCTATCAGAAACCGCTGAGAGGAGATCACCCACTGCCAAAGTCTGAGTGCCTCTCGACATAAGGGATAGGACTTGGTTCCGCCCTGCTTGTTGATGTACCACACTGCGGACATATTGTCCGTCTGAACTGCAATAGTCCCGATGGGAAGAGAGTCCTGAAGGGCTTGCAATGCTAAAAGTACTGCTCTCATCTCCAAGACATTTATGTGCAGGTGGCACTCGAAAGGTTGCCATGTGCCCTGGACCGTCCTGCCCTGACAATGCCCCCCCCCCCAACCCGATCAAGGAGGCATCCATTGTCACCGTGGCGACCGGGGGAGAAGGAACAAATGGTCTGCCCTGAAGGACTTGAGGGGAGACCATCCACCAAGAAAGGTGTTTCTTGCAAGACAGGGTTATTAAGATGTTGTGTGACATTGGGAGCTGTTGAAAGGACCACTGGGAAAAAAGCATCCACTGAAGGATCCGCATATGAAAGCGAGCTAGGGGAAGTACAGTAATGGCTGCCGCCATGAGACCTAATACCTTCAGGACAAACCTGGCCTGGATTTTGTTGTTCTGAAGAAGGATGTGAACATGTCTGCGAATATCTAGAACTCTTTGCTCGGTTAGTTTTGCGGAGAGGCAGACTGTGTCCAAGGTGGCACCTATGAAGGTAATAGTCTGACAAGGCGACAAGGCAGACTTTTCGAAATTTATGGAGATACCTAGCCCTTTGCAAGTATGAATGGTGTAATCTCTGGAGAGGAGAAGCTGACGCCTGGTGGTGGCAGTGAGGAGCCAATCGTCTAGGTATGGAAACACCTGGAATCCTTGACACCTCAGATGAGCCGTAACCGCTGCCATGCATTTGGTGAACACTCGGGGGGGCTGTAGTGAGACCAAAGGGCAGGGCTCTGAACTAATAGTGACTGGCTCCCAGCCGGAAGCGGAGAAACCTCCTGGAGCGCCTGTGCATCTTGATGTGGTAGTACGCATCCTGAAGGTCTACTGAGCACATCCAATCATCCTGACCCAGAAAGGGTAGAATGGACTGTAGCGTGACCATCCGGAACTTCGTTCTTCTTACAGACTTGTTTAGTCTGCTGAGATCCAATATTGGTCTCCAGTCCCCTGTCTTTTTTGGTACCAAAAAGAACTTGGAGTAGATTCCGGATCCTTGTTGGTCTGCTGGGACTGGCTGGATGGCTCTTTTTTTTTTAGCAGTTTTGATATTTCTAGTACTGCTTGTTGCCTTAGACTGGGTGGAACGTCTGGGAGGGGTCCTTTTTGCTGAGTTGGGGTGTGGATAAAAGGAATTTTGTAACCCTCGGATATAAATCGATCGTACCCATTTGTCTTAGGTGAGTGAATGCCAGGCTTCTGGGTACAGTGATAACCTTCCCCCGACTGCCTCCGAAGGCAGACAGTCGGGCAGCTTCTCAGGGATGCTGGAAGGGTTTGTCAGAAAGAGACTCTCTGATACCCTGATTTTGTGGACCTCCTCTGCCTCTAGGGCAGTGTCTATTATTGTCCCCCCCCCCGCCTCTAGAGGGGAACTGACCACTTGTGTCAGGCGCGACCTCTTGTGGTTTACGGAACCACATTTTCCCCACCCTTCTGACCCTTAGGATATGGTCTAGACGGGGTGGAAAAACGGACTCCCATGGCAGAGAGAGTCTTGCCTTCTTGCTCGCATAGGGTCAAAGTATCCTTCACCTGAGGTCCAAACAAGGCTGAACCGCCAAAGGGGGAGTTAGTGAAGGACGCCTCAAAGGGGTCTGCAAAGTTACACAGCCGCAACCAGGCATGACGCCGCAAGGCCACGCCTGTGCCTGCAGCCCTACTCGCCCCATCGGCCGCATAGGAAATAAGCCGCATGGAGGAGTTGACAATGGAATTCAGGGTTGCCAGCTGGGAGTTGATTTTGTCCTGAGACTCCGCAGCTGTTGGATCCTGTAGGACCTCACCCACTTCTTTGAGCATGTCTCTTTGAAGGTGGGTGAAGGGGCACAGATAATTCAGCGACCGCATGACAAGGGTCGCTGAAGAAAACATCCGCTTGCCGTACCTATCCATAGTCCTAGACTCCTTGTTAGGAGGATGGACAGATACTGAAGGATCAGCTAGTTCCTTCTTAGTGGCTGCAGCCACCACCAAGGCATCAACCGGGACACCCTTGGCTAAAAACTGTTTGTCCGAAGGAGCTGTTATGAATTTTGAAGGCCTCCGTGGGGTAGGTTCCATCGTATCAGGGGCCGTCCACGCCTTCCGAGCCACCACTTCGATGAGGGGGTCAAAGGGCGGAGACACCCAGGAGGTGGAAGGGCGAGAGCCAAACACCTCTAGGTAAACCGACTCGTCCTCGGAAGGATTAAGGGTAGACCAGTTCAAGGATTAAGGGTAGACCAGTTCCCCCTCTGCTTAAGGATCTCAAGGATGTCTGAAAAGGAGACATCCTCAGAGGGGGACCGTGGGGACCCTTCCGACTCATCCAAGTCGGTATCCGATGTAATGGACTCAGGGGAGTCCACATGCTTCCTCTTACATTTCCTCTTCCGAGGGTGTTCCCCTGACAGATCAGGGGAAACCTCGGAAGAGGAGGATATTCCCAATGGGGAAACCTGAGGCGTTGGATCTCTACGGTCAGGAATGAGAGGGTGGGTAGAGACTGCAGCAGGCACTACAGAGGGAGGAGCTGAGGGAGCCGACCGTGGAGCAGGCACAGGGGCCAGCACGCTCCTCATGACTTCGAAGGCACCCCTATCAGGCCGGGTAGAAGGTCCCCACTCTGAAGAGATAAGGACTCCTCCCGGCACCGAGAGGGACGGCTCCAAAGCTGATGTCGGGGCCGAACTTACCAGCGCCGAAGCTCCAAGAGGGAGAACGGGGTCAGACAAGGGTCCGATGCCACTCGCCCCCTCGGAGCAGACGAGGAAGTCCATGCGCCCGGATCCCTCCAAGGACGGGACCACGGAAGAGACCGGAGCCGACGACAAAGCTGAAAGGTGAAGTATCGGCTCTGACGCGTCGACGGCCACGGCTCCCACAAGCTCCGGCTCCAAACTCAGGGGAAGAGTCGGAATCGAAGATGGGGTGGGAATAGCCACTGTCTGTTGAGAAGGGCTATGGAGCATCTGGGCTAGTGCCGGAGACTTAAGAAGTCTACTAACCACCCTCTCGAGGTCATGGTCCGAGAGCCTGGAAGACCTAGAGGAATGGGTTCGATGGCTCTGCGCCGAGAGTAAGGGAGACCTCGGAGCCGAGTGAACAGATTCCAAGGACGGAGACCTGGACTGTTTACGGCTGGCAGATGGTGCCGACACAATTATCGGCGCCGACTGAGTCCTAGAAACATCGGCTCCGGCTCAAGCCGATGTAGAAGACGTGAGTTTGAAAAACGTCGACTCCAGTCGGAGCCGATGAAGAAGACTGTCTTAGAAACATTGGCTCCAGCCAGAGCCGATGTAGAAGCAGTCAGAGCACCCCCAGTCGAAGGCTCTGAACACAGAGCCGATGGCTTGGAAGGCTTTGAAGGCTTCCCCGACGACTTGGCCGGGGAACCTTCAGGCTTTAATAAGCCCCTCAAAATTAACTTATTTCTGCGTTCCTGCAGGACTCTTGGACTGAACACATGACAGACAGAACAAGAGTCCTGCAGGTGCAGAGGGCCCAGGCAATAAACACAAGAAGTGTGACCGTCTGTCAGTGACATTTTCTGACAGCACGAGTCACACATCTTGAAGCCCGAGACCCTGGTGTCTTTAGACATCCTATAAAAAAGGACAAAATACATATACACACACA
This sequence comes from Protopterus annectens, assembly GCF_019279795.1. NCBI lineage: Eukaryota > Metazoa > Chordata > Ceratodontiformes > Protopteridae > Protopterus > Protopterus annectens. Next base: position 1,717,333,886 of record NC_056731.1, on the reverse strand, counting down.
CACACACACACACACACACACCCCTTAACACAAACTAAGTCAGTCACACAACAATTTAAACTGACAATTTAAAGAAAAGGGGAATGGGCCCAAAGGCCTAACCTTTTAACCAAACAAGGGGTTAGGAATTTAAGGGATTAAGGGTCGGAAGGAAATTTAGCTAAGAAGGGAAGCTAATGGGATGGTCGCTAACAAAAAACTAACTGAAAAACTGACTAAAAAAGAGAAATTTAAGAATTATAAAATCCAACCTGCAGAGCCGGTAAGAAACGCACCTCGTAGCTGTAAGTGGCAAACGAGATCTGGGTAGTTAGCGCCTAGCATTGTGGGATATAGGGTAGCCTCGAGCCGGTAAAAATAGCTCTTGAGCTTTAGTATAGGCCGAGTCGGAGCCGAAGGTTGGCTCCGAACCCATCCAGCAAGAATGAAGGCGAGATTGACAACTTAACATGACACAACAACTTATTAAGTGTAATACAGCACCTTTTCTCAAAAAAATCATCAATTTTAGTAGGGATTAATAGGGAAAGAGATAAAATTTTGAGTCAAAATTAGGGACCGTTGCCTTCAAAGGTGATACCAATGATCTGGAATAACTGCTCAACGAAAATCACAATTTACAGAACACATGTTTTGCTAGGGGAATTAACATTTACAAGCAGAAACAGGTGGAAATAATTAGCTAAAAGGTGAAGTTTCAGCTGCCTGTGCTCTCCAGTTATAGGAAAATTAATACAGACAACACTTGCTCAAATCTGTAACATAAAGTGTTACTGTAATAAATTAAAAATCACTATTATAAATAACATTTTTAAAGGTTACTACTTCATAACCAATCCACAACAAAACAAGAAAACTTCACCATAAAAAGGCAGTTGGAAATGCAAATTAATTACTTCTTTCCAGACCATTTCTGCCTTTCTAATGCAAACCAGTCAGCAGGATTTGCTACTATCAACAGTAATTTCTCAGTTCTAGTTAGGCAACAATTCTTTTTCTTTACAGCAATATGTACGGTTCGCAATAACACAAACCAAGTCTGCACACTCTTTCTCCAGTTGAGGTTTCTGCAGCGGAGTATTTCTCCTGCTTCCTTTTGATTCTTGCATAAGTGACTGCCTGCTGTTTAACAAACAGACGAGTTTAGATACTTCCCATCAGGTTTCTCCCTACCAGGTTGTAAAATGCAAACGAGCAGTATAAATAAGCAGGGGTCTCTTAAAAATTCTCCCACTAACGAATGAGAAACTGAACAAAGTATAAAGGTCTCTTATTAAAAAAAAAAAAAAAATTCAATCTCCAATGTAAAACCAGTATTAACTTCATACCTCATAGTCCCCTTGATGAAAACCAATGTGCAAACAGTACAGCAAGTACAGACAATCTTTAGGCACAAAAGTCCAGATGAGGAAAATAAAGTTGCTTTCCACTGGTTCAGCCAAGCAAAAACAAATTTTCATCAGTCTGGTAAATTGAACATGAAGTATCTTGCCACTGGCTTAAACACTTAAGACCAGAAGTTTTTTTCGACTGTTTTGGGGCCAACAGATCTTTCCAATTAGCCTAATACTCTTCTTACCCTCTGCACTGCTGTAGGATATGTAGTTTTCAGTCCTCTCCATCTCTTAAGGTACTAATCTCCCAAGTGTGTCCTTTTCTTCCAGGTTCTGTACACTCCTCTAGAGCACACAAGAAGTCTCTTTAACTTTACAACTTCTATCATATTATGTTCGGCCACTGATTATGTAGGCAACTCTCTCCCCTATATGAATCTACCTGACTGATTAGTGTGAACAAAAAGGGCCAGCTACCTACAATCACCCACCATACTCTAACAGACATGAACCTTTTAACAGAAAGTTCCAAGCTGTTTGCAATATTCCATATGCCCAGCAGTCCAAAACATATCTTTGCGAATACTACCTGCCAAGGCATCTCCAAGCATCATGCTGTGTTACAATACAACACACAGAAGTCAGACAATCCAGTAGCTTATTCTGCCATTAATACTATATGTATTGCAGGGTTTGCCTCCCCCTTTCAAATGAGTTTTCAGTAAACTGCGAAAAAGCATTAAAAAATGTATATGGGAAGACCAAAAATGTAGAGTGGCATGAACGTTATTGTCAACAAAAGAAAAAGGCTTCCTGAGTTTGAGATATATTGCAAGGCAACCAGGCTTAAAATACTGTAAGGGATACTGTACTCAGACCACTGCTGGAGATGGAAAGCCATCGCAATAAAATACTGAAAGGAATCAAAAGGGATTCATAAATTATTAAAGGCAGAAGTCTGGACAGGACAAACGGCAGAGGGAAGTTGATGGCAGAGGTGTTAAAGATGAAAAAGCTCACTGAAAGAAAAACACTACTTGATTGAATGAGTTGACTCCAACAGAAACATTAGAAGAATGGGAACCGCAAACATCAGAAATTTCATAAAGTCTTAACATTTGTAGGCGATTAATGTACTGCTATTAGTCAAGGACAGGAGAAAATTAATGTAATGAGAGCAATACATGGATAGGGGAGTAGTCTATGGTATAAACAGAAAATTAACAGATAAGCTGAAGGCTTTGAAACTGCACACAATCCAAAGGAATAAGAAGTTATGTACTCACCATAATGTTCCATGTTTGTTGTTCATAATCTCGCTTTCATTCGTGCTGGTTGGGTAAGGAACAGAGTATCGGTTCCGACTCGGCCTATTACCAAAGCTTGAGAGCTTCCACTGGCTCGAGGTTATACCCTATCCCATCACGCTTAGGGAAGATAACCCAGATCTTGTTTGCAAAATGGTAACATTTGAAATCATATACAAAAATTTCAATGGTAGTATTTATTTGCCTATGTCTCAAGAGGCAAGAAGGGGAAGCAGAAAACACAATTCACAACCAATAAAAATTTCCTATCGATCCTGCAGGAGCGAAGGTTGGGGGAAGGAGGGTGGGACGCAAGAATGAAGGCGAGATTATGGACAACAAACATGGAACATTATGGTGAGTACATAACTTCTTAATGTTATGTTATGCTATTAACAGAAAGGAGTGAGGGAAGAGGAGAGACCAGTAGGATAGCTGAGCATGAGAGTGAAGTAATGATTCATGAAGGTACCTGTGAATCCTTGAACTACAGTGGCAGTGAAGTGGATGGTTGTAAAGTAAGAGGAGGTGAGAAGTTCCTGCTATTATTCAGAGATATTCCAAGGCCACAGAGTCTTAAGACCATTCACTCATTGCCAGTACACCCTCCTTCCCTTCCTTAGGCTGAACCTCCTTTCTGCAGAAGGGCTGCTCCATTCAATCCATGAGTAAATTTGTGGATACCCATCTAGTCATCCAAGGTCTCCAGAACTTCAGGGCGCTTCTCGGCAGACTTTTGAAATACAAGATGCCCTATTGTATTACAGCATGCAGTGAAGCAAACGGTCAAAATACTGATGGAAATAAAGTGTAGAGTCTGTGACCCACAGGAGTGTGCTGAACTCGACAACAAAGAGTGCTATGGTAACAGCGGCAGTAATTTCTCATGAATTTGGAAGATCTGCTTCTAAAATCTTGACTGCAGTGGGAAAGGCTGACGTTTTTCCCTTGGAATAAAGTAAACCTCTGCTGGATATCTTCTGGAAACAAAAGTTGTGTATCTGAACACCAAGGAATATTATTTTTGTTATTCCGTGCAAGGAGAAGCCTTGTCTGTAGAGGGATGGTTTAACTACACTCCTGCAATTAAGGCATACAGGAGAGATCACATGCAACTTGCTTTCTGAATGCATCTTCATGAGCTGTGAGGCAAACAGTGAAAAGATGAGTGATTGGACTGCCAAACTGTAACATGGACAATCACAGTGTTTTATGCTGCTTTGCACTATAAACAGTGAGCATGGCCAAACCTGACATTTGTATGCTTACAGAAGAATTGTGCTGAACTGATGATGCCTGATGACCATTAAGCTGTCCTACAGCCACATTTTCATTCCTACCTCCCATGGACATTTGGATGTTGGTGAGGTCAAATGCCAGCTATGGAGAGGTTGTCATCCAACGGTCCTGTGGTGTGCTATAGCCGACATAGGTTAGCACTACCTACTGCAAAGCCCTCAGACTTACCCTGCTGGGACAAACCTTGAGTCAAATCCTCCCATTGGTGCCTCCTGCCATAATTATACAGAAGACTGTTAAAGTTAGCACTACCTACTGCAAAGCCCTCAGACTTACCCTGCTGGGACAAACCTTGAGTCAAGTCCTCCCATTGGTGCCTCCTGCCATAATTATACAGAAGACTGCTAAAGTTAGCACTACCTACTGTAAAGCCCTCAGACTTACCCTGCTGGGACAAACCTTGAGTCAAGTCTGCCCACTGGTGCCTCCTGCCATAATTATACAGAAGACTGCTAAGGTTAGCACTACCTACTGCAAAGCCCTCAGACTTACCCTGCTGGGACAAACCTTGAGTCAAGTCCTCCCATTGATGCCTCCTGCCATAATTATATAGAAGACTGCTAAAGTATGTTCTGCTAAGTGCACTAGTCAATTATACCTGTATTGCTGCTCCCATGTAGGCTACTCCTTTGCACACCTCTGGGCTGCACCCTGTTTCTTCTTCTACCTTGCTTGCACCAGTACTCCATTCCTCCTTGCAATTACCTGTTCTTGCCTATTACATCTATTAGCTAGCCTATAAACCCCTGCCTGCTCCCTCACGCGTCTCTCCTACTCTGAATTGTCCCTCCAGCACTTCTACTTTTCCTTCTTGCCATTTCCTAGTTCTGCTCTATACTACTGTTCTTCTTCCTTTCCTTCAGATCTTTCTCAGACCATCTTACTTGCCTGCCCCAACCACGCCACCTTTCTTGTCCTCTCGACTGACACAGTTACCTGCTTACTGATTGTTTCTTCTAGGTGTTTACCCCGCTCCGTTCACCCTCACTGCATTCGGGCTCACTTTGTAATCTTCTAGGTGTTTACCCCGCTCCATTTGCCCTCACTGTATTCAGGCTCACTTCGTAATCTTGTCAAAAATCAAACCAATAAAGGCAAAAGAAATTACTACAACTCAGCCCAATTTAAGGACAAGTCCAACCCACGTAAGTTCTGGTCAAGTCTAAACAAGATTAGATTCTTTCTCCTGGCCGGCCCTCCAACCCCTCCCCCTAGCCTAACACATTCTCCTCTTGAAACTGCTACCCTCCTCGATAGACACTTCATTGAAACTGTCCAAAAACTCACTCCCTCCAACTCTAAGTTTACTGTCATCCCCTCTCCCTCCCACCAACTTAATAACAACCACCTCTTCTCCTTTCAAGCTGTTTCCACTTCCTATATCAAAACTCTTCTTCTGACACTAAAACCCTGCTCTCCCTCTACTGACAACCTCCCCTCTAGCTTCCTCAAACTAGCAGCTGAGTCTATAGCATATCCTATATCTACTCTCATCAACAGGTCAATCCAAGAAGCCACTGTACCTTTCATTTCAAAATCCTTTTTCACAATTCCCCTCCATAAAGGTGGTAACTCATCAGATCCATCTAACTTCCGACCCATCACCATCCTGTCCCCTCTCTCTAAAATACTTGAGAAATGCATTCATTCACAACTTCTCAACTATCTCCTCCAGCATAACCTATTTACTCCCACTCAGCATGGTTTTTGCCCTAACCATAGCACAACTACTGCTCTCCTACCATTTACTCATACTATTGCTGAAGCCCGTGACAACAACAAACTCGTATCCTGTCTCTTCCTTGATCTATCCAAAGCTTTCGATACAGTATTGTATCTCTCCTATTGCTGCTAACTAAACTGGCTAATCTCAACCTTTCAACTACCACTCTATCTTGGTTCTCCAGCTCTCTCTCTCTCACAGGCAGCAATCAGTAAAATGGCTGTCTTCCTGCTCTCCTTATATTCCAGTCCCATTTGGTGTCCCACAGGGCTCCATCGTGGGTCCCCGCCTATTTAATGTATTTACTAACGAACTACATAAATCATGTCAACAAGCCTCCCTCATCCAATTTTCTGACGACTCCACTCTTATCTCCACCTCTAGCAAGGTCTCTGAACTTCTCACACTAACCCAAAATATATTTGCATCTACTGAAAAATGGCTGATAACTTACTCATTCTTAATCCTAAAAAGACTAAGCTCTTTCTCCCCCAGTCCCTCTCTCACCACAAGTCCACTTTTACCATTACATCCTCCAACAACACTATCATAAAACCTGAACCCCAAACAAAGCTCCTGTGAGTCATCATTGATGATTAACTTAAGTTTAACCCTCACATACTTCAATGTATCAAAAAAACCACCAGAAACTAGGATTACTATATCACAATAAAAAGTTCCTTAATATAAACGCTAGACTCTCCCTGGCTCAAGCCTTCCTCCTTCCCTCCCTTTTTTATGCAGCCCCTATTCTAACATCCAATCTACTACTATGCTCAAACTACAACAGACATACCACAAGATAGCCCGATTTGTTACTGACTCTCCTTACAGGTCTCACTACTGCCTAGCCCTAAATGCACTTCAATGGCTTGAACTCCCCCAAAAACTCCTACTACTACAATTCCAAATATTACACACTATTATATACAAACCATCTTCTTGCCCTGCTCTATTCACCCCTGATATCTCACTACTCCCCTTCCAGGACCCTACGTAGCTCTAACCAGCAACTTTTAGATCCTTACCATCCAAAAAGAAATGTTGGGAAACTTCTCTATAAATGCTCTGTTGTCCAAGCCTGGAACAAACTCCCTATACACATCCGCTCCATTTCCCACTCTCTATACTTTAAAAAAGAACTTAAACAGTATATTCTCAACACTAAGACTTGCCCCTGCCATGACCCAACCTAGGTTAATAACCACTCCTATCTCCACTATATGTTAAAATGTTCCAAATTATTTCTACCTGACTTTGGATAGTTTGTTTAATAGATTAGGCACTTTGCATTCAGTGTTAAATTTCAAGCTTACTTTACTCCCTTTTGTATACTCTACCCTCTACTATACTGCAGTACAAATCTTTTAATTGTACAGTAATTTTTAGTTAATATTCTTTTTTCAGATTCATGTTTATTGCATTATTTTTTTTGTAACCTGGAGCTTTTCTCCTCGCATCTCCACTGAAAATGGGCTATTAGCCCTGTTGGACTAACACGGTTAACAAATGTCAATAAAATAAATAAATAAAATAAAATGTTGCCCCATCTCCCCTTCATTCTTGCTGGTTGGGACAGCGTCCCTAGCACCTTCTTTCTTAGGTGGCTCAACGGAATAAACTCTTCAGAACAGTGGAACCAAAAGAAGCACTGTTCTGGGAGGCCACGTCTATTTTGTAATGAGTGATAAAGGTATGAGGTTTGACCCATGTAGCTGCAGCACAGACTGAGTCCATAGGCAATCTGGTGTGAAAGGCGGTCGAAGTTGACATAGCTATTGTTGAGTGGTCTCTAATCTTCCCTGGCAGTTGTTTATGTTAAGAATTATATGCGTGGGTAAAAGTGTCAGTAAGCCATTTTGACAAGGTAATTTTCGATATTGGTGCACCTTTTCTGTTATCTGAGAAGGAAATGAATAACTGGTCAGATTTTCCAACTTCCTTTGTTCTATGCAAGTAGAAGCATAACTGTCTGTGGACATCCAATTGGTTTAGCGAATATTCTGCCTTGTTGCCACAGTTTGAAAAGAAAACAGGCAGGTCAATAGATTGATTCAAGTTGGTTTCAGAACATACTTTGGGAAGGAATGAAAGATTCGTTCTGACAGAGACCGTCTTTGTGAAAAACTAAGTAGGTAGGGCGTATGGACAGACTTGAAGTTCCGAAACCCTCCTAGCTGAAGTAATGGCTACCAGAAAGGCTGTTTTCCAGGTCAGAAATTTTAGTTGGCAAGAAGAAGCTGGTTCCTATGATGGGAGAATCAGAGTAAACAGTACCAAACTGAGGTTTCAAGGAGTTGGTGGTTCCCTTACAGGAGTAAGGCGGTATCTCTCAGGAAAACTTTGCATAACCTGTGAGACATTATTTTTCATCCTATGTCTCTGATGTGATAATTATTTAAGGTGGCTAACTGTGCATGTATGATGGCTGCTACTACGCCTTCATTAAAAATTTCTGCTAAGAAATCTAAAATTATACTTATGGGGGCTGTGAAGGGGACTAGGCGATTCTTATCAGCCCAACAAGAAAACGTTTCCCATTTGCTAGCATAAAGCTTTCTAGTTGTTGCCTTATCAACTGAAATTAGAATGTGTCTCATTGTAGGGTATAGGTCTGGAAGCCTGGCTAAGATTGGAAGCGGAGCAGCCAAGCTGTCAGTTTGAGGGCTTGAACAGAGGGATGGAGCGTTCCTGACTGATGAGTCAGAAGATCTGGTACCAGGTTCAGAATCCATGGTTCTTCTTGGAGATAGGACCATAGGAAAGGAAACCAGATCTGACGAGGCCAGTACGGAACAATGACTATTAACCTGCAACTCAATGATTTAGTTTTCTGTAGAACTTTGGGGATTAGAGGAAAAGGGGAAAGGCATAAAGGAGTCCCTGTGGCCAATGGTGAAAGAGTGCATTCTTTGGTGACTCCCCCAGCGGGGGGATTAGGGCAAGGTAGCTGCTGCATTTGGTGTTCATGGAAGTGGCAAACAAATCACAGCAAGGCTGGCCCCACTTGCGAAAAATCTGGTTCGCAATTTCCTGTTTTAGAGACCACATGTGAGGCATTAGAATTGCTCTGCTCAGTTTGTCCTCTATCACACTGGACTTCCCTGGAATATGCGCTGCAATCATAAAACGTTGAGAAGAGACTGCCCACTGCCATACTCTGAGTCTCTCGACACAGGGGGTAGGATCTGGTTCCACCTTGTTTGTTGATATACCACACCAACATAATGTCTATCTGTATTGCTATCATACCTGGTGTGAGAAAGTTCTAGGATGACTGCAATGCTAGAAACACCACTCTTATCTCTAGGACACTGATGTGCAAGTGGTACTCGTGCTCCTGCCAAGTTCCTTGGACAGTCGTTCCCAGATAATGCCCCACCCACCCTATCTGGGAAGTGTCCAGGGTCACTGCGACTACTGGTTGAGGGAGAGTGAATGTCCTGCCTAGAGTTACCTGTGTGGACTGAAGCCACCAACATAGGTCTTTCTTGCAGGAGTCTGTAATGAAGATCTTGTGGGACATGGGTAACTCCTGCATGGACCACTGAGCGAAGAGTAGCCACTATAGAACTCTCATATGTAGATGTGCCAGAGGTACTAATGTTATAGCAGCTTCCATAGCGCCCAAGACCTTTAGAACCATCTTTGCCTGTACTTTCTTTTTTGAGAGCAAGATGGACACCTGATGGCACAGTGCCTGTACCTTGTCATGAAGCAGTCTTATTACGATGTCTTCTGTGTTTAAGTCTGCTCAAATTAACGTAATATGCTGTGCTGGCAACAAGGCAGATTTTTTGAAATTTATAGTAATGCCAAGTTCCAAGCAAAGATGAATGGTGGTGTCTCCTGCCTTGGTTAGCAGATGCTTGGTGGTGACAGTCAGGAGCCAGTCATCTATGTATGGAAACACCCAGAATCCTAGATGCCTCAGGTGAGCCGTGACTACTGCCATGCATTTGGTAAACACTCTGGGGTCTGTAGTGAGACCAAAGGGCAGAGCTCAGAATTGGTAATGACTGGTTCCCAGCTGGAAGTGTAGCTGTCTCCTCATTGCCTGTCCATTTTTATATGGTAGTATGCATCCTGAAGATCGATTGAGCACATCCAATTGTCTTTTCCCAGAAAGTGGAGTATAGACTGCAGTGTCACCATCCGGAACTTTGATTTTTTTACGGATTTGTTCAGCCTGCTGAGATCCAAGATGGATCTCCAGTTCCCTATTTTTTTTTGGAACTAAAAAGAACGTTGAGTAAGTTCCGGATCCAGTTTGGTCTGCGTGGACTTCTTGGATGACTCTTTATCTTAGCAACCTTTGTATCGCTAGGGTTGCTTGATCCCTTTGGCAGGGCAGAATGTCTGAGACTGATCTTGTTTTTGGGGGTGGGGTGGAGAAGGGTATGATGTATCCCCTGGATATTATTGACTATACCCATTTGTCTTGAGTGATGTTTAGCCAGGCTTTTGGGTACAGTGAAAGTCTGCCCCCAACTGCCTCCAGAGGTGGACAGGCAGGCCTCCTCTCAGGAGCGCTGGAAGGGTCTGCCAGAGAACGTATCTCTGTCGCACTCATTTTGTGGACCCCCCCCTGCCACGAGGTCAGCGTCTTTCATTGTTATTTCCCCCTCTACCTCTGGGGGAAGATTCACCATGTGCGTCTGGCGAAGCTCTGAGATTTGCGGAACTTTTAGTTATGTACTTACCATAACGATAGATGTATGTGATCCATCTCGCCTACATTCATAACTGATGGGCTCGGAGCCGAGAATCGGCTCCGACTCGCCCGATACACTAGCATAAAGTCTCTCATTGGCTGGGCCAACCCCCTTATCCCAGGATGCACCACGCCCAAACCCCCAGATCTTGTTTGCCCCACAACAACTCACTCACATGAGCCACTCCAACTGTACAATGGTGTTTCCTCCAGATCCAACAGGTAGGAGGAAGGAGGGCGGGTACGTACGAATGTAGGCGAGATGGATCACATACATCTATCGTTATGGTAAGTACATAACTAAAAGATGTAATGCGATCCTATCCCGCCTACATTCATAACTGATGGGACAGCGTCCCTAGCACCTAGATCCTGGGAGGCTCACTGGAAAACACTCCTGAGCACTGTGGAACCAAAGGACACCCGACCTCTAGAGGCCACGTCCAGTTTGTAATCAGAAATAAAAGTATGTGGAGAAGCGCAAGTGGCCGCTGCACATATCTCATCCACCGACAGTCTGGCGTGGAAGGCCACTGAAGTAGCCATAGCCCTAGTAGAATGCGCTCTAACTGGAAATGGAAGGTCCCTTCCTGTTGATGCATAAATAAATGAAACACAATCCCTAATCCACCTAGCAATAGTGGTCTTAGTTACTGCTTTGCCAATCTTGTTATCTGCAAAGGCCACAAACAACTGGTCTGATTTCCTCTGCTGCTGTGTCCTATCCAAGTAAAACCTCAGTTGTCTATGCACATCCACCTGATGAAGTCTGTATTCTGCCTTGTTGGAAAATTTTGGAAAGAAAACTGGTAGCTCTATAGATTGCTGCAGACAAAGAGCAGAAGAAACTTTCGGAAGAAATGACGGGTTTAGTCTTAGAGATACTCTATCCTTGTGAAAGATCAGATAAGGGGGCTTAACAGAGAGGGCTTGAAGCTCCGAAACTCTTCTGGCTGAAGTAATGGCTACCAAGAAGGCAGTCTTCCAAGATAAGAACTTTTGCTCACAAGTGGCCTGCTCAAGGGATGAGACGTCAAGGCTCCTAAAACTACATTCAAATCCCATGGCAAAACAGGTTGCGACACCGGGGGGCAAAGCAACCAAGCTCCCTTAAGAAAGGCCTTACACAACTTATGACTCATGAGTGAAGGCTCAAAGGCAACATGATAATTAGAAATCGCTGCCAATTGGACTTTAAGCGTGGAGATAGCGGAACCCTGTCAAAAAAGAGTTGCCAAAAAATCTAACACTGCGGACACCGGGGCTGTCAGAGGGTCAAGGTTTTGCTGCTGGGCCCAAATGGCAAACCTTTTCCATTTATTAGAATATATCTCCTTAGTGGAAGCTCTGTGAGAAGAAGACAGAATCCGGACCACCTCAGGCGAAAGGATATGCTGTCTAAGGTCGGAAGTGGAGCAGCCAAGCCGTTAGCTTGAGAGTTCGCAGTGATGGATGGGCCTGACCTGACTGAAGAGTCAGGAGGTCTGGAACTGGGTCCAGAATCCAAGGATCCTTCACTGCATACTTCCGAAGGAAAGGAAACCAAACTTGGCGGGGCCAGTGTGGTGCAATCAAAATCATGTTGCTTCCCAAGCAGATCACCTTCTGAATCACCTTTGGCAGTAGTGGGACCGGAGGGAAGGCGTAGAGCAGACCGGAGGGTCAATTGTGGACTAGAGCGTCCCTGGGTGACCCCACCCCTGGGGGGGAATCAGGGAGAAGAAATTGCTGCACTTCGCGTTCCAGGGGCTGGCGAAAAGGTCGCAACAGGGAAACCCCCACTTGGAGAAGATACGAGCCGCTACTCGGTCGTTCAGGGACCACTCGTGAGGCATCAGAATTACTCTGCTCAGCCTGTCTGCTATCACACTGGACTTCCCCGGAATGTGCATTGCCACTAGAAATCTGTGGGAAGCGATCGCCCAGTTCCAAACTCTCATGGCTTCTCTGCAAAGAGGCTAAGACCTGGTTCCTCCCTGCTAGTTCAGGTACCATACTACCGCCATATTGTCTGAGAAGATTGCGATGGTACCCTTGGGAAGAGAGCTGTGAAGTGCCTGCAATGCTAGAAGCACTGCCCTCATCTCCAGGGCATTGATGTGTAAGTGGGTTTCGTGATCCTGCCACGTCCCTTGAACCGTCCTGTCCAGATAATGCCCCCCCACCCTATCTGGGAGGCATCCGTGGTCACTGTGGCAATGGGGGAGGGGGGCAGAAGAGTTGCCCCTGGTTCAGTTTGGAGGAGAGGAGCCATCAATGGAGATCTCGCCGGCAGGAATCCGTAATGAGAATCGGGTAGGACAAGGGCAGATCTTGGTACGACCACTGGGTCGACAGGAGCCATTGGAGAATTCGCATGTGCAATCTTGCCAGAGGGACCAGAAGAATGGCGGCCGCCATCGACCCCAAAAGCTGAAGGACCATCCTGGCTGGGGCTTTGCTTCGGGGTAGTAAGGCTAGGACATGGTTCTGTAGTATCTTTATCCTCTCTGTTGGAAGGAATGCTCGCATCTCGACAGATTCTAGCTCTGCACCTATAAAGGCAACATGCTGGGATGGCAGCAATACAGACTTTTCCCAGTTGAATGTAATTCCTAATAGATGTCCCAATTTGATGGTAACACTCATGGCTTGAATAAGAAGATGCCTGGTGGGGGCGGTGAGGAGCCAGTCGTCTAGATACGGAAACACCTGGAATCCCAAACGTCTCAGGTGAGCCGTCACCACTGCCAGCCATTTGGTAAACACCCTGGGGGCAGTGGTGAGACCAAAGGGCAGGGCTCAGAACTGGAAGTGACTGGCTCCTAGGCAGAACTGTAAATATATCCTGGATGCCCTGTTTATCTTGATGTGATAATAGGCGTCCTTGAGATCGATGGAGCACATCCATACTCCTTTTTCCAGAAATGGGAAAATGGATTGCAACGTGACCATTCGGAACTTGGACTTCTTTATGAAGTGGTTTAGGTGGCTGAGGTCCAGAATGTGTCTCAAGTCCCCTGTTCTTTTCGGCATCAAAAATAACTTTGAGTAAGTTCCTAATCCGGTCTGGTCTGTGGGGACTGGCTGCATGACACCCTTTCTGAGCAGCTTTGCGACCTCTATGGCTGCTTGATCCCATTGACTGGGTGGCACATCCGGGATTTTCCTTGACGGTGGAGGGGGATGGATAAAGGGAATGGAGTAACCTCTGGTGATGATACGAAGCACCCACTGATCCTGAGTGATGGAACCCCAGGCTCTTGGATGTTCCGAAAATTGACCCCCGACTGGCTCCGGAGACGCACAGTCGGGTAGTCCCTCAGGGACGCTGGAAGGAGGAACCACGAAAGGATTCGCGGTCTCCTGTGTTGCGGGGGCCTCCGCTGCCTCTAGGACGACGTCTTCCAGAATAATTTCCCCCTCCTCTGCCTCTGGAAGGGGGGGGTCACTCTAATGGGCAGGGAAAGACTTTTGGGGCTTTCTGAACCACACCTTTCCTCCCCTCTGCGCTTTGGGATAAGGTCTCGAAGGGAGCGAAAAACAGGCCCCAACGGCAGACAAAGTCTTACCCTCCTGCTCGCATCTAGTGAGCGTGTCTTTCACCTTGGGTCCAAAGAGAGAGGACCCGTCGAATGGAGCGTCTGTGAAAGAAGACTTGAAAGCCTCCGCAAAGTGACACAAGCGCATCCAGGCTTGCCTCCTAAGGGCTACGCCCGAACTCGCTGCCCTACTCGCCACTTCGGCTGCATACGATATGAGCCTCATGGACGAGTTAACAATCGACGAAAGGGTAGACAGCTGGGCGTTGGCAGACTGCGTCAACGCCTCAGGCACGTTACCAGACAGGGTATCTCCCAACTCCTTTATGAGATCCCTTTGGAGCCTCGTAAAATGACACAAATAATTCAGCAACCCCGGTGTAAAGGTCGGTGAAGTCAGGGTACGCTTCCCATACCTATCCATGCTCCTGGACTCCTTGTTAGGAGGATGGATAAACGTAGATGCGTCTGCCACATCCTGCTGGGTGGCAGACGCCACCACCATAGCATCCACTGGGACTCCCTTGGTTAGAAATTCCTTGCCAGGGGGTGCGGATAAAAATTTGTTGGAGCGAGAAGGAACTGGCTCCACAGAGTCAGGGTGCTCCCACACCCTTTGACAAATAAGGTCCAGTAATTCATCGAAGGGTGGAGACACCCAGGAGGCGGAGGGTTGGGCTCCGAAGGCCTTGAGGAAGACCGACTCCTCCGCAGAAGGGGTTTTGGACGGCCAGTCACCCCTCTGTCTCAAGATCTCCAGGACATCGGAGAATGAGACCATCAGAGGACGACTTCGGGGACCCTTCAGCATCATCAAGGTCGGTGTCTGAGGTGACAGACTCATCTGGGGAGTCTATGTGCTTCCTCTTGCACAACTTTTTCCTGGGGGGTTCTTCAGGCAAAGACACTGAAGGCTCTTCGGAAAAAGGGGGACCACACATGGAGGGATCCTCAGGCCTCGGAGCCACGCTGTCTGAAGACAGAGGGGCACCAGAAGCTCTAGTCGCCGTGTCTAGGGAAGGAGTCACAGATTCCGGTGAAGTCACTAGAGATTTGTCTAGCAGACTCCTCATAGCCTCGAAGGCGGGTCCACCAGAATCTGAAGAAAGACCCGCCTGCGAGACCATGACCGGTGTCGGGGTCCCCCTAGCCGAGGCACCAAGGGGGAGACTCTGGGCCAAAACCAGAAGCCCCGAGAAATCCCCTCGGGCTCGGCCGAGGACACCCGAGAACCGAAACCCCTGGAAGGAACCGAAAAGGTTGGAGCTGAAGACGGCGCCGACAGACTAGCAGTGGGTCTTGGAACTGACTCAGGAACCTCACCTGATTCTGCGAACCCCATTTCCGACGACACCAGGGTTGTCGGAGGAGGAAGAAACGGAATCGAAATGGTTGGCTCCGGCCGCTGGGCTGGAGCTGAAAATAAATAATTTAGATAGGACAGGAGGAGCCTCTGGACCACCCTATCTAAATCCGAATCTGAAAGCCTGGAGGACCTGGAGGAAACAAACTCTTTCAACCGGCTCCGAGGCAATGCTGGAATGTCGACTCCTAATCGAATCCAGAAGGATCGGAGCCGAGGAAGACTCGAGTAGAACCGAGACCCCCTTCGGCGCAGACAGTTCAGGAGCCGAAAAAACAGACCCTGGAGCCAAAACACTCACCTGCAGCTCTGAGACCAATGCAGCCGAGGAAAACCCAGATTGGAATTCTCTATCCTGCGGCTCTGAGACCAACGGAGCCGAGGAAGGAGACCGAGACTTAGATCTACTCTCCTGCGGCCCCGAGACTATTGGTGCTGAGGAAGAAGACCCAGACATAGATCCTCTATCCTGCGGCTCCGATATCAGTGGAGCCGAGGAAGAGGACAAAGACTTGGTTCTGTTTTCAGGCGGCTCCGACGGACTTGTCGGAGCCAAAGACTTCTTTTTCTTCGATTTCGAAGAGGGAGAAGAAGATAAAGCTTCCTCAAAGGCTGGTTTTATTAAACTTTTCAAGATCAACTTATTTTTCCTCTCCTGTAGTACACGAGAGGAAAAGGCATGGCACTGCAAGATTCTTGCAAGTGTTTAGCCCCTAAGCAATAAACACAGATGGCATGGCTTTCTGTTAATGACATTTTGTAGCCACATTTCGAACATTTTTTAAAGCCTGACGGCTTATGCTCTTTTTCTTTGCCAGACATGACACACAAAGCACTCGAAACACAAGGAAGGGAAGGGAGGGAAGAGCTCTAACTAAAACGCTCAACAAGAAATGGGGCAAAGGCCCAGTTAAACGGGCCTAGCCCGCCAAACAAACAGAAGGAATCACACAACACCAAAAACAAACACAGCCAATCACAGGGTAGTACAGACGAAGATAGCTATTAAAATAGCTGTTTGGTTATAAAATTTTTAAGCTAATAGCAAAAACGACCCAAAAAGGTAAAAAAGAAGGGTACTAGCCACAGCCAAGTCGAGACCATGTCGTTACTTCAAAAGCGGCAAACGAGATCTGGGGGTTTGGGCGTGGTGCATCCCGGGATAAGGGGTTGGCCCAGCCAATGAGAGACTTCATGCTAGTGTATCGGCCGAGTCGGAGCCAATTCTCAGCTCCGAGCCCATCAGTTATGAATGTAGGCGAGATAGGGTCGCATTACATCCACATTTTCGTGCTCTTCTAGCCTTTGGGATAAGGCCTGGTAGGGAGGGAAAACCTTATTCCTACGGCAGCCAGAGTTTTACCTTCTTGTTCTCTCCCTGGTCAGAGTCTCTTTAAACTTTGGTCCGAACAAGGACGAGCCGTCAAAACGGGAGTTAGTGAAGGAAGATTTGAAGGGCTCAGCGAACTCAAAAAGGCACATCCAGAAATGCCTCCTCAGAGCGATTCCTGTACCAGCTGCCCTACTCGCACCATCGGCTGCATAAGAAATGAGCCGCATGTAGGAGTTGACTACTGAATTTAAGGCAGCAAGCTGTGCGGTCACCTTGTCTGGAACCCTTCCAGCTGTGGAACCTTGGAGGGTATCACCTAGCTCCTTTAGGAGATCCCTCTGAAATCTGGTAAAATGGGTCAAATAGTTCAGTGATTAGAGTGTAAAAGCCGCTGATGAGAACATATGCTTCCCATACCTGTCCATCGTTCGAGACTCCTTATTTCGGCAGATGGACAGATGAAGAGATCTCAGCTAACTCCTTTTTGGTGGTTGCCGCCACCACCATAGCATCTACTGGGACACCTCTGGTTAAAAAGTCTTTGTCCAATGGTGCAGTTATAAATTTGTTGGGCCTCCTGGGAACAGATTCCACAGATTCTGGGGAGCCCCATGCCTTTCGACTAATAACATTTAGGATGTGGTCGAAGGATCGGAGACACCATAGAAGTGGAGGGTTGAGAGCGAAATGCCTCCAGGAATACAGACTCATCTTCAGAAGGGGTAAGGGTCTTCCAGCCACCTCTCTGCTTCAGGATCTCGAGGATGTTTGAGAAGGAGACATTCTCAGAGGGTGAACGTGGGAACCTTTCTGAATCATCCAAGTCCGTATCTGAAGTGACAAACTTCTCAGGGGAGTCTAGAGGTTTCCTCTTGCATGTTCCCTTCCAAGGGGACCACACAGGAGGAGTCCCCTGGGGAGGTTTTGGAAGAGAGGGACTCACCCAATGGGACATCCTAGGGCATCAGTTCTCTACGCTTGGGGGGGGGGGTGGTAAAGAGACAGACACCGGCACTTTTGGGGGAAGAGTGCTTGGATCCGAGAGCAGAGCCATCAGGGGTGACAGCACACAACTCATCACTTCGAAGGCACCACGACCCAGGTCTGAGGAAGCCTCTGGCTCCTAAGAGCCAGGAAACTCTTCTCGTACCAAGGAGGCGGGCTCTGAGGCCGATGTAGGCACTGAGCACACCCACGCCAATGCCCCGAGAGGCAGATTCGAATCAGACAAGGGTCCGATCCAACTCTCCTCCCAGGACCCAATAGGGGAGCGTCGGCTCCCAGACCCCGACAGAAGATGGTACTGAAGAGGTTGGAGCAGAAGTTGGGATCAAAAACCCTGGGGTGAGTCTCAGACCCGATGGCTCCAGCACAAACACATCCAAACACTCCGGCTCTGAAACCACTCAGGTCGGAGGAAGAATAGAAGAAGGGGGAGTAGCAGAAGTCGGTTCCAATTCCTTTTGGGCTGGACTCGAAAGGATCTTGGCCAGAGCTGGAGTCTGAAGCAACCTCTTGACTATCCATGTTGTCATCTGACAGACTCCTCGAGGATCGAGAGGATGGGGTAGAGGATTTTACACTACAAGACACCGACTGTAAAATAGGTCACTGAGGAGACTGGCTCCAAGGTTGTGGACCAGCTCTGTATATGGCTCCTAGTTGGTTCCGACAAAACTGGTGGAACAGAAGGACTAGTCTTTTTGGGCCCGAAAGCCTTCGGGTTTGAAGTCGTATCCGGGTACGACAGCTTTTTAGCTGGCTCAGAAGCCGAAGAAGCTCTTTTTGTCAACTTGTCAGATTTTGGGGATTGAGATAATTTGGAAGAGGTCTGGTTCCCTTCTAGTGCCTCAGAAAATGGAAGTAATCCCTTGATCATAAGTTTATTTCTACATTCCTGCAGTAACCTAGAACTGAATCCATGACAAATGGAACATGAGTCTTGAAGGTGTATTGCACCTAAACAGTAGGCACAACTAGTGTGTTTGTTGGTTAAGGACATTTTCTGAGAACAGGAATCACAGTTTTGGAAGCCTGACTGCTTCACATCTTTTCCTTCCTTAGACATAGTGGAAAAACAACAGCAACAACAACAAACACTGTCCAGGAACTAGGTTAATGATAGTGATAACAAGACAAGCAAAAAGTTATCAAGCTATTAAACACACCACATCTGCTACTCTACTTTTTTTTTTTTTTTTTTTTTTTTTTTTTTTACAATCACGCAGGGGAGACAAGGGGGCTAGAGGAGAAGTCTCCAACTAAAACGTCAATCTCCTCTAGCCAGAGGAGACGTCTCTAACTTACATGACAAAACATTTTAGGAAGGAACGGAAAAGGGTTCTCTCTAATTTAAACGGGATAAAGATGGAAACAAGAGAGACGAACCCTCTATCTTAAGCAGGTTTGTTAACAGTTTTTAAAGAATGGGATGGGGAGTGTAGGCCTAAAGAAATTGACAGCCAGCCACAACAAGCAAAAAACTTAGGTATTCACCACAAGCTGAGACTTAAAACCACTGTCAATTAGCAAAAACAAGAATATTTATACAAATTATTTAGAAATAACCAAATAATATCCAATAATATCCAAAAAGTATTTCACTTAGCCTGAGCCTAGAGAGAAGCACCCGATCTAGTTTAGCAGCAAACGAGAACTGGGTTATCTTCCCTAAGCATGATGGGATAGGGTATAGCCTTGAGCCAGTAGAAGCTCTCGAGCTTTAGTAATAGGCTGAGTTGGAACTGATGCTTGGTTCCGAACCCAACTGGCAAGATGGGACAACATAACATTGAATTGTCAAAAGAGGCTCTTTGGAGGACAAAACATAGGCAAGAGCATTTGGGTAAAAACGAAGTGATAAACTGTATGAAATGTTACTGGTAGCAAACAAGATAAACAGATTTATAATTATGTGACTGGTAAGTAATACAGTTGTTCATATGGATTGAGAGAGTTATCCTAGCCACATATATGATATCAAACCAAGGAAATTTAGATTTGTTTGGTTGGAAAAACCTCTTATGTATTTCTACACTCCTGCAATACTCCCTAGAAGATACACAAGGGTTACACCAGTTTGTTGGAGACATAACATTAATTTAAAAAGGAGATTTTATACATATCTTTTTAGATAAATTTAAGGGGGAAATACAGAACTTGTTCAACATTATATGGCCTGGAAAAACATTGCAGCATATCTCTCTAGATAGTTTGGATGAAACAGAAGGAAGAGTAGAAGGGGTAAAGGGAATCACAAGAAAGTGGAAAAGAAAGGAACCATCATCACAAGAATACATCATGCAAGTTATTAAGGGCATAAAACTGGAAATTTGGACATAGATGGACATTGTGATACTGGGGAAAATTCAAATCACATTACTGTGGCTCCTTCGAGCATTTAATAAGTAACTGCAATAAAAGGCATTATGTAAAGTCTGGGGAAAGGGGACACACAGCAAAGTAATATCAAATGATACACTCGGGATGTAATAAGGAAGTAAGTGGGACCATTAGACAAGGGTAGGAGCAAATAACATAGAAAAACGGAAATTGTGGGAAGAATACATGCAGAATATTGTTTAGGAAGAATGAGTTTTAAGGGAAGGCAGGAACTGATCAATTTTCATAATGCTGAACTAATGCTAAATATACAAAAGAAATGCATGTAATATATAATGTTGGCAACTGGAAATATGTTAACATGGCTTGCTTTTTTATAGAAATGTATGCTTGTGTATGTCTTAAGTGATAACTGAATACAGGTTACTGACATGACAGCTAAAAGAAAATATATAATAAGAAAGGACATTTATGGGTGGATTGTGAAACAATGAATTTAAGATGCTTACATCTTAAAAGAAAACATAATAAGGAAGGACTTTTATGGGTGGATTGTGACACAAACAATGAATGTGAATGTGAAGAGCAAGAAAATAATGAACAGGGAGGTCTATAAAATGTTACTGAACAAATATTACATGAAACAGAGACCATGAGTACAAATATTTACAGTTTGGAAATGTTGAAAATGTACAGGAAAAACAGTTATGTGGTGCTGGAAAATGAAGGAGGTGAAAAAGACCATAGCAAACAAAAGGAGGTGGAAGTGAAAATGTATCTATTGGTGAAATGGTTTGAAGAAGGAAAAGCAAGTTGAAAATGGGAAACAATGAACAATACAATAATACAACCAGAAAAAGATAACATATTAACAGCGAATGTTAACAGTATAAACAGTAAGTTAGGGAAACGATCATACTGAATTTAAAAGGATAAAAACATAGATCATGTGCCTGCTGTATAAAACATATTTGAATGATATGAAAAATTAAATTCTAAAAATTATGGGAAAATCAGACAAAAAAGGATTTTCAGATATGAAGCATGCATGTGTATTGCTGTTTTAATTAAATACACGATCTTTTAATAAAAACCTTGCTATACTGGTAAAATGAGAAAGAAGAATATATTACAAGATCTTTTAGACACTATAAAATGCCCCAGCATAATTAGTGATGACAATCTACACTTCAGGAAACATATTACTCACCTCAAAAACTCATAAAAACTTGGCATGCTTCATAAATTAAAATCATACTTAACCAAGGCTGCCTGACTAAACACTGTCCAAACTCTACTCCTACCTTTCCGGTTATACTCTTCCACTATCTCTACCAACATCCCGAACACTCAGCTTCAAAAATTTGAACAAACTTATCATAAAATAGCCAAATGTGTTGCAAATCTGTCACATAAATCACACCACCGTACTGCCATTCATAAACAAAATTGGCGAGAGTTATCTGACATTAACGAAACTGTCCACACGATTCTCAACAAACCCTCCACCTCCATCTGTATAATCTGTAGTAGATAAATACATCCTTACTAGAAATTTCATATCACAGTCTCCTTCAAAATTCACAAATCTAACAACCAACACAGTGTCAGCCTTTATAGGGTTTATGTCTCCAAATGGTGGAACTCTCTGCCCTCACAGCTAAGACACACATTTAGCTTTTCAATATTCATCAAAAATCTACAAACTTATCTTGCCTCATGGTGGATATGCCCTTGTACCAGACATCTCCATCCTCCCTTAACTAACTTGCTACCCATTACATCCAAGTTACTCACTTATTCCACCACATTTTTCTTTTCGATTCTCACCTATTTCATTACATGTGGCTACACCAGTGAGCATCCCTTACTGTTTTCCCACCTCTCCTCATTTTTTCCCTCACTTCCCCTAATCCTTTTCTTTTCCCATATTTATTTTGGTCTTCCTATATTACCTTACACGACTACCTGACGTATAGTGCAGTACTCTTACTACCTTATGTATAGTGCAGTACTTTTACTACCTTGCGTATAAGCTCAGTACTCTTACGACCTTACATATAAGCTCAGTACTCTTACGACCTTACGTATACGCACAGTACTCTTACGACCTTACGTATAAGCACAGTACTCTTACTACCTTACGTATAAGCACAGTACTCTTACTACCTTACGTATAAGCACAGTACTCTTACTACCTTACGTATAAGCACAGTACTCTTACTACCTTACGTATAAGCACAGTACTCCAATTCTCTTAGTCGACTAACATTACTCCGCCTGTCAGCTCACCTTCACTGACAATGTATTCATGCCATCATTTTTAACCTAAATTATCTAATTCTACTGTAACACCATAACTTCCACTTTGTGTTTCAGAAAGCGATATACTTGGTTTGTAGTATTATTCTACCTAAGCTACAATGTTATACTCCTTACCAATGTACTCTGTTCTCTACCTCCATTAATAAATTATTTTATTACTGTTTTTACTGTGAAGTCTTTCACCCTAGGCCTTCACCAAAAATGACCTTGAGGTAAGTTGGACTATTATGGCAAACAAATGTAAATAAATAAACAAACAAATTAGTTATTCAGTTATTAAGGACTACAATAATATATCAATCTACAAAGGTAAAAGAAAGAATGCTAACATTTATAAAATAAATTAGTGATAGTGAAAAATAGATACAGGCCAGAATTAAAAAAAAATATTTTATATATATGCCCCCAGAGCTATCTGAACAATGCTGTAGTGCCCAATAGTATAATATTGATAATCTGTGACTTAGAGATATGATAAAGCTGCAATATAGGAGCAAAATCTCACTAGCATGTTTCTGAATCAAGCAGTACACTGTTAGAACTAAAAAGGTTAGTGTTACCCTACCAGACCATGCAATACAGTTGCAAAGCACCTTCAAATATGTATTCACATGACATACTGAAACCCATGATTAGTCACACACACACACGCACAAAACTGCAATCATGCTAATACAGACATGCATCCATGCATGCTTACGCTCACATGGCTTTCCTGTAATCTTCCAAGGTGCTTCCAGCCCAAATCATTCCACTGAAGTAAATTGGTATATACTGTTAAAAGAGCAAACGCATTTTCTACCTGACTCCATAACCAACGAGGTAGAGCTAGTGTCTGAATCACTCTCTGTTTTTCAGACAGAAGCGATATTTCTGGAGGAAGCCACATGACTAATCAGTGCTAACCACGCCCTCTCATCTATTGCATTTACATGTGGCTTCACCAGTGAGACTGCTGACTGCACTACATATGGGAGCCTTTGTACTGCTGCAGTGGTGCAGCGGTCACTCTCAAGCTTCATGCACTGTGCAATCCTGCTGCGACTATGACTGCACAGTGCATTGGGAATTTATGAATCCCAAGGATAATGTTAACTGGAGATTTTAACTGTAACTTGAAAAAAATAAATAAAGGAAATTTTGGAATATGGCACCTTACTACTATTACTACATAAAGTTTTCTTATGTGAAAAGGGGGTCTATATTAGTTAATCGACAGCTTAGGTTGTTAAATCTGTAATGATCGACACCTAAGCGTCGAACTTGCAAAATCGCAAATGGCCATTTTAGTGAATTCTTTCCTCAGGAAAGAATTCAGTAGACCGTCCACAAACAAAATTAACTTTTCAACCTAAATAAAGTGGGGGGCTTCGCCCCACACAACCCCCCAATGTGGGGGGCTGTGCCCCCCTCACACCCCCTAACTAAATATACCAACTCCGAGATTGCTCCACATTGCCGAAAGGGCAAATCCCAGATAACGGCCAAGTGACTTCTTTCCCGAGGAAAGAATTCGCTTAAATAACCATTCGCGATTTTACAAGTTCGACGCTTAGGTGTCGATCATTACAAATTCGACAACCTAAGCTGTCGATGAACTAATATAGACCCTTGAAAAGGAAGTTAAAACTGAACTAGATTACTTTAAGTATTTAGAAAGACGGTAAGAAGTGGAGGAAAAAGTGGCATGATGTACAAATCCTACAGCAATCTGAGCAAAACGTGTAGAAGACTAACAAGATAATGAAGGGGAAAAAAGTTAACAAGGACGTGTAACAAAATTTGTGGAATTCAAGTAATAGTAGACCAACTGTTGGAAATCATTATAAAATTAATCTCTATTATGAAAACTGGGAAGAATGATGGATGACATTAAATGATAAGCATGAGGGATTATTTGATTATGAACAGGAACAGGAATAAAAAGGAAGAGAGAAAAGAATCAATGTTGGGTGAATTTAAAAGTCTTTTAGGACAGAACTGGATACAGTGCTTAGAGTAACAAAGGGAAGCAGGCAAGATGAAGAAGGAAAGAATGAGAGACAATTACAAAGTTAGTGCTCTTTTTTAAGAGGGGAAGGGAAGAGATGACTCCATTTTAGGGAACGTATGTTCAAAACAACAAGAGCAACATAGCAGCCATTACAAAGACGAAGAAAGAAATATCCAAGCAGCAGAACAGAATTACAGAAAATGTGCAAGAAGAACAGGGAAAAGTGAATGATTTACAATGGAAAGTTAAAAAGATAGCTGGAAAAGACAGGTGAAGAACAACGGGATAAAGTTTTAAAAAGTGAACGTGGAGAGTTCACCTAGTATAAACAGACTTGGATACAACTTTTATGAAGACATGCATAAGAAAAAGAATGTCAGAAACAATGAATGACTGAATTAGAAAGGAAGAGGGGTGCTCAACTTTTTGTGGAAAGGGAAAAATGAAGGAAAGATGAAAAAAATGAAAATCTTGTGTGGCAAGGAGACAAAAGTTTAAATAAAGAGAGCTGAATCACCTTGTGTATTTCATAATATAAGATTTTAAAGCAAACTATAAAGATAAGACTGGATAAGGTGGCGACTTCCAAGCTGGCCATCGACTGAAAATCATGTTAAATGGAGCTCCGGGCAGCAGGAAAAACTGGTAACTGATATAAGCA
The DNA here is from genome assembly GCF_019279795.1 of Protopterus annectens. Taxonomy (NCBI): domain Eukaryota; kingdom Metazoa; phylum Chordata; order Ceratodontiformes; family Protopteridae; genus Protopterus; species Protopterus annectens. The sequence goes on along the minus strand of NC_056731.1, from coordinate 1,717,308,971 downwards.
GCTGGAAAAACAAAATCCTTGCTAAATATTATTCTATCCAGAGTTTATAAAAGCCAAGACAAATAAAATATAAATTGAAGAAAAGAAAATTATGTTGGAGAAGGACTCAGCAGAAATTCAGTGGGAAGTAGAACAGTGAATGTTGCAGATGCAAGTTATGGCTTCCTATAACACTAAAACGTCTTGGGTACATTTGGAGGTGTTTGAAATACTATGCAAAACTCCAGGGGAGTACATAAAATGAAATGAGGATGAATGGAAACAGAAATCACTGAATAATAATTACTCTAATGTTTCAAAAGTCAGAAACAGAAATTAACTAGAGATTTACAGAAAATATGGCATTTCAAGAGAAACGGCTCCAAAAAGTGGCTGATTTGGAAAACAGAGTGCGGAGGGAAAATTTGTGGCTTAGGGCTATCCCTAAGAACCTGGAAGGCACAGACTATGTAAGCTTTATAAAGACCAATATCAGCAAAGTACAGTTGTGTACACTTACCATAAATGTAGATGTTAGGAATGTATTCACTGTTGCAGTCTTTACAAAATGGGTTATCCAGCTCCTGGTAGCCCTCAGTCGGCCAGAATACTAAAGTCCTTGGTATATGATGCCGGCTGCCTTCGGTTTAAGCCTGATGTCAGGTACAAAGGAAGGCAGCCGATGCCATTTCCTCAGTTTTTCTTGCCTTAACTGTCAGGAGCCCCCCAAAAAAAGGTTAGACCAGGAAAATAAAAATCCAGTCTGTGCCCTAGGAATAAAGGGGGATGGAAGGGAGGGAAACCAGGACTGCAACAGTGAATACACTCGAACATCTATATTTATGGTAAGTGTACACAAATGTACTATGTTCATCGTATTTAACTGTTGTAGTCCTTATAAAATAGGTTGATTCCCAAAGCCCAAGAAAAAAACAAAAGGGAGGAAGAACACCCACTGTTTAAGGGTTGGTAAGGATGCCCTGCAACACTGCCGTGGCAAACCCAGCCCTGGACTTAGAAAACTAGGGTAGATTGTAATGTTTAGTGAAAGTGTGGACAGAAGTCCAAGTAGCTGCTTCCAGGATGTCCCTAGTAGGTACACCTCTTAAAAAAGCTGCTGAGGTAGAAGCTGCTCTAGTAGAATGGGTCCTAATAGTCTGTGGAGGAACCTTGCCATGCTGTAAGTAACAAAAGTGAAGACAATGAGCAATCCACTTAGAATTGGTCTGCTTTGAAATAGCTTTTCCCTGAGCTCCAGGAGCAAAACTGACCAACAACTGATCTGACTTTCAAAAAGGTTTAGTCCTGTCCAGGTAAAATCTAAGCTGTCTATGCACATCCAGGGAATGCAATAACCTTTCTCCTTTATTCTGAGGATTAGGAAAGAAGGTAGGCAGGTGAAACACGTAAAATGCCAAACCAAACAGAACAAGTCCAAAACCACAAAGGAGGCAGCGAATTGAAGAAATCCAAACCAAACCAAACGGAAGAAATTCAAACCAAGGCAAGGCACTAAAATTTATTGTCGCTTTGTCAGTAGACTTCATCAGAACTTTCTGATGAAGTCTACTGGACGAAAGCGGACAATAAATTTTTAGTACGCTATTTGCCTTGGTTTGGATTTCTTCCATTTGGTTTGGTTTGGATTTCTTCAATTCACTGCCTCCTTTGTGGTTAAGGTAGGCAGGTGGCTAGACTGGTTAAGAGTCAGGCTAGAAACCACTTCAGGCATAAAAGAGGGATTAGTCCTAAGAGAAACCAGATCCATATGGAAGATGATAAAAGGCTCCACTTCCATTAAGGCCTGCAGCTCAGAAACTCTTCTAGCTGAAGTAATAGCAAAGAGAAACACAGTTTTTAAGGAGAGAAACTTCAAATCTGTTGAGGCAGCAGGTTCAAACGGAGGCAGTGTAAGTTTCTCAAGTACAAAATTAAGATCCCAAGCAGGAGTAGGTGCCCTTCTGGGAGGCTTTAAATTGTTAGCTCCCCTGAGGAACTGTTTCATCAAGGGATAAGAGAAAATGGGGTTCTCAAAGGAACAATGAGTAGAAATACCTGAAGCATGAATTTTGATAGAAGAAAAGGAAAGTCCACCATTACGTAAGCCTGCCAAATAGTCAAGAATAAGAGGAAGAGTAGGTTGAGAAGGGTCTTCCCCTCTAGCCTGCATCCAAAAGGAGAATCTTTTCCACTTATCTGCGTAAGATTTCATAGTGCTAGGCCTCCTGGCTTCACAAAGGACCTCAACCACATGTTGGGAAAGGTTTAAATTATGAGCCAGGCTGCCAAATGCAGAGTCTGAAAATGAGGATGCAGAATTCCCCCCCCCCCTCCTGGACCAAGAGATCTGGTATCAGGGGAAGATGCCAAGGCTGAGAGTGGGAGAGACTGCGAAGTAGTGGATACCAATATTGCCTGGGCCAGTCTGGAGCTATGAGGATGACCCTTGGTTTTTCATCCCTTATCTTTAACAGCACTCTGGAAAGAAGAGGCAGAGGAGGGATTGCATAGATCGAAAGCTATGTCCAGGGGAAGGACAGAGCATCCACTTTCCAAGCTTTGTCGTGATGATCCCTGGTGCAAAAGGTTGGAAGAAGGTGGCTGGTCTGAGATGAGAAGAGATCCACCTGGGGAGTGCCCTAACGCTGAATGATTCGATGGAAGATGGTCTTGTTTAGTTGCCACTCGTGAGGATCCAGGACCTGCCTGCTCAACCAGTCTGCCAAGGTGTTCAGCCTTCCTGGAAGAAACTGAGCTATCAGATGAATACCCATGGAAGCTGCTATGGACCAAAGTATCATGCTTTGGCCACACAGGAGGTAAGAGTGAGTCCCTCTCTGCTTGTTGATGTACCACATGATTGTGGTGTTGTCTGTCCTGACTAGAAGAGTACCAGGAGAGAGAGAAGATGCTTGAAAGCCATCAAAGCCTGCTAGACAGCCATCAATTCCTTCAGATTTATGTGCAAATTAACCTGTTGATAGTTCCAAGTCCCCTGAATGCATCTGCCCTCTAGATGAGCTCCCCAAGTGTAGTCCAAAGCATCTGTGGTGAGAGTCCGGCTGGCAGGAGGTGGTCAGAAAGCCAGGCCTTTGTTCTGAGTACAGGCCATCGCCCACCAAAGGAACTCCGTCTGCAGGCAGGGAATCGGAGGAAAAATCAAGTCTAAATCCTGAGTGTGTTGACACCAAAGGTTTTTGAGGTACCATTGAATTTTCCTCATATGCAGTCTTGCATATGGAATCATCAGAATACATGAAGCCATTAATCCCAGGGCTTGCAGGAATTGCCTTGCACAGGGCTTGCAGGAATTTCCTTGCAGAGAGCTGTGTCCTGCTTGCCAAATTCTTGAAGTAATTTGAAAGATCCATTTGTTTCTCTTGAGGGAGGGATACCATCTGGGCGGCTGTGTTCGGACTCACTCCCAGGAATACAATATCCCTGGTGGGTACCAATTTTGACTTCTTTTTCATTGATAGTGTAACCCAAAGAGGTGAGAAGGTTCTTTACAAAGTCCAAATTCTTTAGAAGTCGCTCTGGAGAGTTTGCCTGAATAAGACAATCATCCAAGTAAGGTTACATTTGAATGTTTCTTTCTCTGCAAAAAGCAATGACTGGAGCCAGGCATTTTGTAAAAACTCTGGGAGCAGTAGATAAGCCAAAGGGCAGTCCAGAGAACTGGAAGTGCCTGTTCTCCACCCTGAAGCAAAGGAACTGCCTGCAGCTTTCCCTCACTGGGATGTGCAGATAAGCTTCTTTGAGATCAAAAGTCACCAGCCAGGAATTCTTGGCCAGCATTGGCAGCAACTGCTGAAGAGTGAGCATTTTGAACTTGGGAATCACCAGAAAAGTGTTTAGAATGGTCAAATCCAGAATAGGGTGTCAGGTGCCCCCTTTTTTGGGAAGCAGGAAAAGTCTTGAGTAGAAACCCTGGCCTATCTGTAGTGTAGGAATTGGCTCTATTGCTCCCAGGTTTAGCAAAGAAGAAACTTATTTTTCTGCTTCTGCCCTTTGAAGAGGGGGGATATCTGGGTATCTTTGGTGAACCAGGAAGGTGTGAAAGGAGAACTTGTAGCCTTGGGACACTATTTTGAGCAGCCATCTGTCATCTGTGATGGTGTACCAGACATCTGCACAAATGGCTAACCATCCCCCAAAGGAAACCCTGGACCTGCAGAGGCAGGCCGGAGTCATTGGGAATGCTTGCTTTGGGAAGTTTGCTTAGAACTCCCCGATTTTGAAAAGTAAGACTGCCAGTGCTTAGCCTTTTGAGGGGTGGAAGTCTGTCCCCTAGAAGATCTGTAACCCCTAAGCCTAGTGCGACCCTGTTTACTACGGTCGGGAAAAGTCCAATTCTTAGAAGGGTAATGCCTACTAAAACGAGGAGGCTGAACTTGCAGAAAATCCTTAACAGTTTGCATAGATTTGGCTTTATTCTCCAACTTTTTCAACACCTCTTCTGCTTTGCTACCAAAAAGATTGTCCTTGTGCAAAGGTACTACCAGTAATTCAGATTTGACAGGTTCAGAAAGAGGCTGTTCCCTGAGCCAAGCATGTCTTCTAATAACAGAACCAGTGGCTGCTGCCCTGCAAGAAGCCTCCAAAGTGTCAAAACCACAATGTAGAGAATGTTTAGTGACAAGAGTGGCAGAGTTCAATAAATCTTGCATGTCCTTACTCTCCATCAGGGAAGGAACACCAGCAATTTTAGCCTTAATGGCCACCAAAGTATGCTGCTGATACTTAAGCATATGAAAAAGATAATTAACAGACCTAATAGCCAAGGTGGAAGAAGTATAAACCTTTTTACCCCATCTATCCAAGGCCCTAGATTCTCTGTCAGAAGAAACAGGATTTTTAGCAACCGTGGCTTTAACACCCTTAGGACCCTGAGAAATAATCTATGGATCAGGAGTAGGATTCTTGAAAAGGAAATGATGAGAATCAGGAACTCTTTTTACCTGTAAGGCTTTCTGGGAGCAGGAGGAAAAGAATTAGGAGTCAAAGGATTCTCCATGAAAACATCAACAACTTCCAAAACCGGAGGGATAGCCAAAGGCTTATGCTGTGGCAAATCCAGGAATTCCCTAATCCACTTCTTAGACTGAGGGTAGTCCTGACTTTCCCATTTGAAATGCTCCCTATGAGTATTCAGAGTATCTCCAAAAGAGAAATCTTCTGGAGGGGGAGCAGAAGGGATGGAGTCTTCTGCATCAGAATCCTCAAAACTAGAAAAAAGTTAAGAGTTTCCCTCTTCACCAGCAGAAGAGCTGGAAACCTCAGAGTCTGAGGCAGACAAAACTTCTGGGGACAATTCCCTAGCCCTATTAGAAAGAGGTGGCCGACAGAGATCACTAGCCATCTTAATCATCTGAGATTGAGGCATTTGAGGGGAGGCCGGCACCTGCTTTGAGTAGATATTCATCTGGAAAGCCTGCTAGAAAGCCGGAGGGACTCAGGAGACCTAGCCACCGCAGTACTCTGAGCCAAGGTCGTTGGTCTGGATCTGATCTCCGGGAGGAGAAAAGAGGCCTCAGAAGCCGGCGCCTGCTTAGCGGTTCCGGATACATCAGAGGCGACGACTGGTGGAGGGTCCGAAGACAAAGTGGAAGCTTGCGGAATGGAGGACTCAGAAAAGGTCTCCACAGATGCCTGTTGCTAAACATCCGCGGACTGCAGGGGCAATGAAAGTGCCTCACTGACTACCGCTGGGCCGACAACTAAGGGACGTCATCGGTTAATATGACCCTAAGCCTGTCGCGGTCCTTATCTTTGCGCTTCTTAGGCACATTTGAAGCCGGAAGAGCAGAAGACACCATACCAATGAACTTAGGCCAAACACCGAAATGCTTGAACAAGATCCTAGCTCTACAGAGAATGGTATGCGGATTGAAAGAAGCACAAAGAACACAATTAGGGACATCGTGCTCAAGGCCTCAACAAGTGATACAATAGGAGTGAAAATCATGGTGCAGAATCTGTTTTCCACAGGCAAGACAGTTAAGACAGTTATTAACTTTCTCTGACATTCGTGAAAGCAAGAAAAGAGGGTCCCCAATGGGGTACTTACCTGAGGATGTCTTCAACTAAGCAGTCGGAATATAAAAAGAAGGTACTTGGCCGACTTGCACTCGTGCAAAAAGCTTCTGCTTCAGGCTCCACAAAAGACTGAGGAAATGGTGTCGGCTGCCTTCCTTTGTACCTGACGTCAGGCTTAAACCAAAGGCAGCTGACATCATATACCAAGACTTTGGTATTCTGGCCGACTGAGGGCTACCGGGAGCCGGATAACCCATTTTGCAAGGACTGCAACAGTGAAACACGATGAACATCTAGACTGGTGTGCCATAGCAGAACATAATAATAGAGAAGGAACATTCTGTTATGTCCTAGGAAAGAAACAGATACTAATAGTTGGGAAGATACAAGCATAACCAACAGAAGCTGTTAACTCACATGTGGCAGATAGGAAGGTGGTGAAAGCTGGAACTACAGTATTTGAAGAAAATGACTATTCAACCATATCAGACAGAAGGAGAACAAATTTTGTTCAGTTATGATGGAATGTTGACAAGCTACAGTTAGGTTTAAAATGCTACATCCAAAAGTATTCAGTGTGCTTGCTTACTGGAGTGTGAAATACATTTATGAATGGCAACCAAGTGATGGTGTTAGTCTGAAAGACATTTATGAATGGTGACCAGGTGATGAAATTAATCAATTTAACCAACATACATTGAATAAGAAGGGAGCTGGGGTTCCATCTGCAAAGCCATTTGCAAACAATGAAAACTGGAGACACAGATGTCACTGAAAACCCCTCCCCTATGTGCCAAAATAAGTTGCTGAAACAATAAAGGGCAGCAAAAGAGATGGCCAGGAAAACAAGTCACAGAACCAGGTGCTGGGGGAGAATAAAGGTGAACTATACGAGGAAGATGGAAGCTGTAAATTCAGTACAAGAACTGTAATGCAACAATCATACTTGGAGTGCAATGGGATTAAACAGGCTATTTTGAATAATACAGCATGCATAACGACAATATGACTTGGGAAGATTTCATAGTTATATTTTTATCGCTCTGGGTTACAGAGACCTGGAAAAAGAACATTGGTATGACTGATGAAAATGTATGTAAATGTGTTTCTTAACACAAGTAGACACAAATCAGCTAACTGAATTAAACATGAATAATGAATGTATGAATATTCTGCACTTAGAGAATTAAAACAATGTTTCCGTTGGGAATGTCGTACATATATAAATTACAAGTTTCAGGTGTGTGTGTGTGTGTGTGTGTGTGTGTGTGTGTGTGTGTGTGTGTGTGTGTGTGTGTACACACATTAAATGTCATAATAAAACACACTACACTAAAACATAACTTTCTGCAACTTAAAAGTTGCAAAGTATAAAAAATCATTTAGCATCATTGTAAAACAAAGCAACTGCACCAAGTTGCACTTTTCTGCAAAAGGCCAAGTCCTGCTCCCATTAAATTAATCCAGCTCCAGCTACAATTACTTTGACACACATAGCTGTATTTCTTATGTAATCCTTTATTTCATGGCTAGACCACCCTTTTTTGAGGAGAGAATTATGCCTGGCATACAATGCATTGTCGGACCCATCCTGATGCATCTCCTGCATATCCGCAAAACCACCACCACCAGAATTACCCATTCTAAAGATTTAAACCTTGCCTATGATATAAATAGGACCTGCTGGATAGACAGGTATGTATCCCAGAGACTACCCCTTCACTGGATCAGACTCCCCATCCATGTTAGGTTGGATTAGGGAGGAAATCAGTTTAAGTGTAACTTGCTGCTGAGACGGAAATCTCTTGAGTTTTTTATTTTTAACACTCTAATACATTAAAATAATAAAGCGAACAACAACAACAACAAATCCTGTTGTTCGCTTTATTATTTTAATGTATTAGAGTGTTAAAAATAAAAACTCAAGAGATTTCCGTCTCAGCAGTGACTACTTTTTCGTTTTTTGTGGACTTTGCACTGTTGGGTTCGTTCATTTTGTTTTAAGTGTAACTTGGACAACAGGATGGGGAACAGCACAGATAAATACACAAAATAAAGAGTAATGAACTGCATTAAAAATGTAGAGTGCAATTAGCTATGGTATAGGAGACACACTTGGAAAGAACTGAACATGTGAATTTGATAAAGAAAAGTTTTCAGGATGGTTATTCAGTGGAATACCTGGGGCAAAGGAAGAGAGAAGTATTTACATTAACTGCAGGAGGAGCTCCAACAGTAACAAACTAGGAAAAAAAGACAGTAATGGTAGATTTGTAGTACTAAGCGGTTACTGGCAAGGGAGGAGGATTACACTGGCATGTATACATATTCCACCGAAAACTGCTATAATGGAGCTAGAGAAAATTCCGGGAGAAATACTCAGCTTTCAGCAAGGAATATTATTTATAGGTGAGGACTGGAATTTGATTTGCAACAGTGAAGATGTGTCTAGGGGGCCCAGAAAGGGAAATATAACAAAGGAGGGTAGATTTTTAAAGAAATTTATGAAGATATTTGGCATGGAAGATGTGAATTCAGTACTAAGAATCCACAGAGAATTTACATATTATTTCCAAAGATACAAAAATTGGGCTAGACTATACAGAATCTAGATTTCACAGGAACATGTGCATTTAACTGAAGGTCTTGATACGCACCCAATAACTATTTCAGATCATGCTCCAATAATAGGGTAATAAAATAAAAATGAAACACTGGCACTTTCCTACCGATCTGTTGAAAAGAGAGGAATTTAAGGAATGGGCAGTGGAAATTATTCAGGGGCTATTAGACAAGACAGAAACATCTGAAAATATAGCTAGGGAGAAGGGATAAAATTAAAGTGGAATTTAAAAATAGGGTGGAAAAGGGACGTGGCCAAGATGCAGGCTAGTTAGCAGCACTTTTCTTGAGCTCTGACAGTCTTTATATTTATTGACAGGAAAAACTGAAAACCAGGACTAATTTACTCACAAAAAATACAGGATATAAGATTTAAAGGTCACTGGTTTGTTTAATCAGAAAAAAATTGCCAGCATTTAACAAAATTCCTGTCAAAAACTTCAACAGAAAGACTACTGATACTGTCACAACATGAACAACTCAAAATACGACTTTCAAGACCAGTCTTCAAACAAGGACCTGCAAACTTTATTAGTCAACATGTCTGAACTAACCAAAAAAAATTGATAAAATGGTCAGTAAACTGGATTTGTATAAAGAAGAAACCCCCACACAAATACAGGTTTAAAAAAAATGATGCAGCAACAAAAGAGCCAAATAACCGGGATGGAAAACTCATTAAATGACCTGGATGGGAGATTAACACAACAAGAACTGCAAGTGGAATTTCTTTTGAAGCAAAATACATCTTTAATAAATAAAGTGGATAACCTCAAGAACAGATCCAGGAGGAATAATCTTCAGATTTATGGTTTACCTGAAAATATGGAGGCTCAAAACATGACCAATGTCCTCACAACCTGGCTTCCCAAAGCTTTAAATCTGCAAGAGCCTTTTCGTATGAAATTAAGAGGCCACATCGGTCTTTGACTAAATCAACCATGTACAACAAGAACAAAACCAAACCAAGATAAGTCACAGTTCGTTTTTTTCTCTTCACAGGACAAAGAATTGGTTCTGAAGTCAGCATGGACCAATTCCACAATTAAATATGACAACAACATTATTAGGTTTTATAATGACTACTCTTCTACAGTGGCAGCAAAAAGGAAGGAATGTTTACCACTAACTAAGAAACTTAACAATTAAAAGTTAATCTTTTATTTCCAGATAGACTTTGCATTTTTGCCCGGAAGGCACCAGCACCTTTGAAACCCTGGATACTGCAGTTTATTTTCTTTCTAAAAACAACTTCCTAGATCAAGAAGAAGAAATAGATTGTTTGGGACCTAGCCTCAAACGTCAAGCTGAGAAGAATAACTGGCAGACAACAGGAAAGAAAAGTAAAAAAAATGATGGACAAATGACTTTCATTATTTACTTGTTAAAATAAAATGTTTTTGCATTATTATGCACCTGCAGTTTATGGATGGGGAAACATAAATCTTCAACACTTTACATCATCAGGAAAAGGTAACTCATATTAATTTATCTTTTCGACCTTGAATTTATAACAAACATTAATACTTAAATCAAATAGCAAAAATGTCATAAGTATAGGAACTGTTCTTCTGTTAACAGTGCTTATGGGCTACCTAATATACACTAAGAAATTGAATGACAACTGGGGATAGTTGTGTTTGGGTTGGGCTGGAGATTATACTAACAGTGTCATTTGAATGTTGGTTGCATTGACTTTTTACTTATATTTATAGTTGATAGCCTTGCTTCTGTGTTTAATATAGATAATTCGTTTTTGGAGTACATGATTTATACACGGAATGTTTTTATTTTAAGATGTATAATAACTCATTTATACAGTATTTATGATCGCTTTCTTAAAGAAAGTTTTTTTTTTTAAATCTGCAGTAATACATTTTTCATAAAAATGAACAGAGTAAGCTAGGAAGCTTAAACTACACACACAGAATCAAAAGCACTACACTTGCATTCTCTAGTTTCCTGCCGGAATCGTGAGCAGATTACACTTTTTTGTTTTAGAACTCTTCACCTAGCTTCATGAAGCAATTCTAAAATCTGGGTTTTCCCACAGTCAAATAGCGGCACTAAAATGAAAGTAAAGAAGCGTGGTGATGTCACTGCTTTACAGCACTCAGATATAGTTGTTTTATAATGCTCTTGTTTGGCATCTACTTCTCTGAAGTACAGGTCAACACTAAGGGACTCTGGCTAACAAAGTTTGCAGATGACTGCAAACTGGGAGCCATTATTGAATCCCCAAATGATGTGGATACTCTACAAAAGGGCCTTACAGAAACAGATGCTTGGTGCCAGAGCCATGGGCTCAAGCTCAATGCCAAGAAATGTACTGTTATCCCCTTTGGGAAAAAACATGTATCCATGAATTACCATATAGGTGGCAGTACACTAAACACAGAAAGTGTGATAAGAGACTTAGGGACACAGGTGGACAGTGGTCTCACCTTCGATAACCACATCGCCACAACAGTCAGGAAATCCTTCTATGTGGCACACCTCATCACGAAGGGCTTTTCATCCAGAAAAAAGGAGGTCATTGTCCCACTGTACTCATCCCTCATTAGACCCATTATAGAATACAACGCCCCATTTGGTATGTACCTCTCAAGACATCTGCAACAACTGGAAAGGCCTCAGAAATACCTCACTAAAAGAATCACAGGCCTAAAGCAGATGCCCTACGCTGACCGCCTTAAAAAACTCCAGCTATACTCTGTTGCATATTGTCTACTCTGAGGTGATCTCTGCTTAACATACAAGGCCATGTCAAACCCAGAGCTGTTGGACATGCTACACTTAAAGAAATCCCACTCCCTCAGAGCTACACGCTCCAGGAATCTAAACCTTGTCATCACAATAAACAAAACATGCTGGAGGGATAGGTTCCTGACCCAGAGACTCCCCAGACTCTGGAATAGATTGTCCATACATGTCAAGCAGAGTGCCTCTTTGGACCTCTTCAAGAGGAACCTTGACGATTGGATGGGAGAAAGGAAATTCACCCCAGGGATCACGTCAGTCGCCCTGCTAGACAGGGGTCCAGGAAAGTAAATAATGTGGGCAGAAACAGCCAGGGAATTGTTATGACTAGGTTTGTATAGGCCCTAGGGTTGATAGCCTAGTACCAACCTATGAACCTAAGCTCTTAAAGTGACACATAGTATTTCACTCTACATGTATTAATAGTTTACCACAGATTATAATTTAATGATTTAGTAAAACATACAGTAAAAATAAAAAAAAAACAGTTTTGCTTTACAGATTTCATGTTAAGTCTACACATTTACTGACTAATACTTTCTCATTACAAACAATTGATTTGAAAGTTTCAGTCACAAAAACAAACAGTCCAATAAGAGGAGGCAATTTCATTCTGTAGTCCACGTATCTATTCCACACTGACATTTATCTGCAAACCATAAAAACAGAAGTCATGTATAAAAAGTTGCTAATTACAGTTTCTGTATTTGCTGATATTTCTTGTTAGTCTTTGAAGGATGATGTCAGTTACAGAGTTTTGTGGTCCTTTTACGCTGATAGAGCAGTCAGGGCATTAGATAAAGCAATGCATCTAACTATCTGTAAAAGGTAACTTTGAACATTAAAATATGATCACATACAAGTGGAACTTTTAAAACAGTTTTAGTATAATGCAGACTGAGTTACTTATGTAAATATTTCTCAGTCTATTAACTCAGAAAAGGAAACTTGCTCAATACCTTACTGTTTCTAAGTCTATTAACTCAGAAAAGGAAACTTGCTCAATACCTTACTGTTATTTATGGCAGTTCAATTATGCTGACTGCAGCATTGTCATCTGACTTTACAGTTCAATGTGGATGGTTAGTGTGTTAACTCATATTGTATATAAACCAAATTGTTCTATTTAAAGGGTTGTTTTAAGCTTACATAAGTTATACTTCACCTTTTCAGGACTTTTAAAATGTATAAAATTATATACCCATAAAACTGCTACAAATTGTATAATAACTTTTTAAATAATACATGTTTTCATCTTGTTTTTGTGTTGCTTACACTTAGAAAAGAAAACAGAGAAGGTCTTAAAAGATTTGCTTACAGTAAGCATGCATTATAAAATTCGTAAGTACAGCAGTGAGCCTATATTTAAGCACAACTGTAAGACAATTTCTCCGGTTAAAGATGATTCATGTCAACCTGTATGACTTCTTGATATGTTATTGGGGATTGTTAATTCTTGTCAACCTAAGTAGACTAAATTTAGAATATATCAGACTGGTTAATAACTATAAGTTGACTATTATAATTATCCTATAGAATGATAACACACTTTCTGACTATGACTTGTCAGGCTCGAAGTATAGTGCCTGCAATAGGGATAGGGATCTTAAGTGTAGGGGCTATAATAACCCCATGGATAGAAAGGGGTTCAGATTTTGATACTACAATGTTCCTTATGTTTTTTTTTTTTTACTTGCCTAAATGCATTAGTCAAACTAAAAGGAAACTAAAACATTTTTTTTATTCACAGCTGTACACAAACAAGAACTTTTATACATTATTCTGCCTAATGGAATACAAGTTCAATTAAATCTACATATAGCAGTATTTAAATATGAAGGTGATCTCAATGTTAATGGGTTGGGTTGAATAATAAATGTAAGAGACTAAGTTTATTTAACTATAAACCCACAACTGATATTTCTGCAAAAGACACATTTTTTAACTGAAGACCTTAACTTACTCGGCTTCAATGGTTATACACTATTAACAAGTTCATCAGATAACAAAAAACCAAGAGGGGTAATGATTTTGTGGAAAAATTCTGTCATTAGTCCAAAAACAATAAGCTTATATCAAGATAAATCTGGGATGCTTTGTATGTCAACTATATCAATAAATGGTAAAAAGTATACTTTTATTAAATTTTACTGGATAGCTGTCTTGCGTGCAAGTATAGTTAAACAGTTAGAAGAAGTAATCCAGCACTCCAAAGGGAACTTGATAATAGCTGGGGATTTCAGTTGTATAATAGATGATAAAGACACTGACTAAATACCAGAAGGAAAACTGCAACATCAAAAACACTAGCAGAATTTGTTGAACTATATAATCTTAAAGATGTTAATGAATATGCAGACAAAGATTCTCTGCATTATAATTTTTTTTTCACATAGGTATAACACACAGTCAGCAATACAGTATATATAGCAAAGGAAATAACCACGTTTCTTAGCAAAGCTAAATGTAATCTGTTGTCCATTAACAGACCACAATGCAATTACTTTTGAAGGAGAAGTTCCAAACAAAAGGTGACAATCACTAAAATACCATCCTATATAATGAATCTAAAAGAGTTTAAAGAATTTTATATAAAAGAATTACAACAATTTATTGAATTAAACATAAATGAAGACACTTCGGAAATCTATGTATGGGATGCATTAAAGCATACATAAATGGAAGAACATTAACTTGGTACAAAAATAAAAGGAAGCAATGGGACAAGCGATTAACTGAACTTCAAAAAGGAAATAAATATTATTAAACTTAATATACAAAAAGGACATAGTCAATTAACTAATGATTTAGCAATGAAAAATAAAGAATATACTGAAATAGTACATTATTTATGATACAATTAGAAAAAAAATCAAACATTTCTTATTCAATTAATCCAAATAATCAAAGGAAAATAGCAAATAGAACTAAGAAAGTTATTAAAATGAATCAAAGAAATATATAGTCCCAAAATTAATAAGAAAGTTTCAGAATTAAACAGCATACTAGAAACATTTCAGTCGCGCTATCAAAAAATTAATACTAGCAACATAGAGATTAAATCAAAATACTAGCAACAAAGAGATGAAATCAAAATAAACAATTAGAAACTTCCTTCAGACTAAAATAAACCTCAAGATACAGGCACAACAGAGTACACACTGATAAGCAAATAAAAAGTCCGAGTTGCAGAATCAAATTAAAAGACTGAAACTCAATAAAGCACCAGGAAATGATAACATAACATCAGAAATGTACAAGTTATTGCCCAAAGAAGCTAAACAGTTATTGTTGAAGGTTTGTAACCAGGTTAAACAAAAAATATTAGTTCCATCTTTTTGGAAATAACAGTTTAATCTCACCTATTCTGAAATCTGAAAAAAAAAATGCATCAGAATGTTCTTCCTATAGGCCCATTTCATTGTTAAATGTAGATTACAAAATGTTTAAGGCAATGCATACAGAGAGAATTAAGCATATATTACCATCATTAACTGATCTCAACCAGACAGGTTTCATAAAAGATAGAAACACCTATTAATATTAAAATAATTCTTACCTTGATATATTATGTTGATTTAAGTAAGAGAGACATGACTCTGGTGAGTCTAGACATCAATAGCACCTTTGATTCAACAAATTGGAATTATTTACTGATGGTACTAGAAGAATATGTTTTTTTCACAACAATTCACATTCTTAATTAAAGTACTATATGAAAATTATCTGGCCTAAGATGGGGTCATGTCTCTCTACTTCTATACCTATTAGAAAAGGAACTAAGCAAGGATGCCCACTTTCACCTTTACTGTTTGCATTAGCAATTGAGCCTTTTGCTAACTATGTTAGAATGAACAGAAATATTAAAGGCATAGTAACTGGGAATAACTTAAAAATGAAAATACTTATTTGCTGATGACATCATGCTGACAATATCTGATAAAGATAAATCATTAATGGAATTATTCCAAACAACGAACTTCTTTCAAACTATTTATGGTCTTGTATTTAATGAAATCAAAACTAAAATGTTATTAATTAACTCAAATAAAAGGGAATTAAAGATTGTGTTAAGTACTTAGCGCCTAATAATAAAATTAAATACCTAGGAATCTTACTAACTAGCAACACTAGAGAAACAATAAATATTAACTCCTGTATATTCATATACTAATCAAACAAAATCATTAATGCAGAAATTGAATAAGATGTTTTATACCATGGAAGATAGGTTGTATATAATTAAATCAATCATTTTCCCACAATTGTTACATTATATACAATCCTTTTCCATCCCTCCTACTAAGAAAATTATACAGCAATACAATAAAATGATGCTAAATTTCCTTTGGTTTAACAATAAGCCTAGAATTGCGCTTAACAGCCATTTAAAAGGTTGGGAGAAGGGTGGAATTAATCTATCAGATGTAGAGATTCATTCACTGGCATCTATTACTAAAACAGTTACTCTATGGCTGAACACAACCTATTACAGCCAAATGGAAATTAATTAATGACTCTATATGCAATGTTATTAGTAATTCAGCCTATAAACAACATAATATAAATCCAAAAGTCTTTTATAATGTAATAAGAAATAACATAATATTTAATAAAAACAAAGTATATAATTTCTGCTAAAACAATAACACTGTTTAGAAAAAATATAAACATGAACCCAGATATAAAGACATGTTTTTTATATTACAGCCTATAGCTTGTACACAAGAATGTATAACCACCTTTGATTCAAATGTAATTAAAGAGATTAAAGTCACACTAGATCAAATCAAGAGGAAATTTGAGTCAGATGATAAATTGTGGCTAACAATACAATCATACGTTGGAATTGATTACACCAGCTTTTAAAAATAATATTCCTAAGTTCATAGATCTTATGATACTTTTAATAAATACTTACAAAGAACAAGAATATCTATCCAAAATTCATAAGAAACAAAGAACTATACCAATAACAGTTATTGGAATTATTATAACCAGGTTAATCAAAAGGATCCTGATCAAAATGAAAAAGAAATGATCCTTTTATCACCAGGCTTTACCACCAAGTCAGTTCAGTGGAAACTATATGCATGGAAATTCCTACATAGATCCTTTCTAACCCTCCTCATAGATTAGAACTAATATATAAGAAACATATTAATTGTTGGAGATGTAAAACGCATACAAAAGCAGACTGGAAACATGTTTTTTATTGTCATTCACTGAATAAATATTGGTCTGAAATTAATTATTTCTTTCAAACAATTTTTAATGACATTTTTTCAGTTAACCAAGTCATTAGTTTTGTTTAATGTACCCACAACACAATGTGTCCCCAAAGTAAAACATCCTTTACTGTGGACATTGCTTGCCATTGCACGTAAAGCCATAACAACTTACTGGAAGAATAAAGCACCACCACCTTTTCAAGATTTCAAGAAAATCACAGTCTTCTTGTCTTGAATGGAAGTAGCAACCATAAAGGAAAGAACTGATAACACAACATCATACATCATTTATTGACAGAAAGTTGACAAAATATTGGACAAAACAAACTGATCCGATTAGTCAGCACAGCATTTAATACAAATTGCATATTGTACATGGAAACGTGATGTTACAGAGCATATACTTAGGCAATTGTATATAGTTTCTTTTGTATATAGTTTCTTTTGTAAATAGTTGACTAGTTGATTATGTCATAGTATTTTATGTTTCACTATTTATGGTTCAATCTATTTGAAGATATGGAAAAAATTTTATAAAAATTTCTTTGAGTAAAAATAGGGTGGAAATAAAAGAAAGGGAGATATGTTTAAGAAGTAACAAGAATTATTCAGAGGGACTGACAAATTTTTAAGTATTGCAAAACAGGGAGAATCTCACAGAAGAGCAGCAGTAACTACAGAATGCTAAACAGAAAATAAGGGATTCCCTCAATAATATGCATGACTTTAGGGTACTTACGTATTATCGCAGCAAGATTTCCGAAGTGCACTAATTCGTCATGTTTCTGAAGAAACAGGTTGCTTAATCTAAAATGGGGTGTGTAAAGCAGTAAGTACTACTTTGTCACAGCAGCAATGAGGCAGGAAGAGAAAAAATGGTGACAGTTTGTACTTCTGGGTGACGCGCCTCATTTCTTCCACAACTCCGCAGTGGTGCACTGCTCCGATTCATGCATTCCTCATTATCCTATTAGCTGAGAGCTAGTGACTCACAAAATACACACTGACTTTTCATGGCCAGTAAAAGCAAAGGTGCCTGTAAGGAAGAGTAAGTAACAGCTCAATGCTTGTTTGGGGAGTGCTGCCTTTCTCCGCAGTGACAGACTGTTTTACAAAGGCTACATTCCTGCTTAGGGATCGTGACTGTTTCCAGTGCACAGGATTGCATGTATACTAACACTTTAAAATAAATGGGTTTAACTGTTTTTTAAAGGCAGTACAGCTTTTAGCAAGTCCTGTGTCACACACTGCAAGTAAGTAGCATTACAGAGAAAAAGACAGGGACCTATGTCTGTAAACCTCCACAAACAGAACAGCAATTATAAATCAGTACTTCCAAGTATTTAGAGTGACTAGATGTCGGAAAACAGCATAGCTTGAATCAAGCACTCATTCCTTAAATTTTACAATGTTTTTAAATAAAGTTAACATTGTCAGTGTGATTCTGCATACATTTCTTTTTAAATTTACAGAGCTGGAAGCAAGCGGCATTATCGTGAAAATCTGGTTGTGATAATACGCAAGTACCGAGTTTAGAAAGATTACTGTTAAGCAACTGTTTTTTTATAATAACGCCAGATCACAAAAACTTTTAGCACAATGACTTGGACAAAAGAAGGTAGAAAAGGCTGTCACCAAGCTTATGGATCCGATAACAAGGGATCCTGTATAAGTACTGCAAATATTTCAGAAATTCTATTTAAATCTGTATAAAGCAGAGAAATATAGAAATCAAGAAAAGGTACAAATGGAAATGTTTATGGAAGAATTAAACATGCCAAAGTTAGAGGCAGATGAGGCTCAATTACGAGCAGTTAGGTAGGAGGAGATGAGATAAAAATGGTGATGTATAACCAATCTACAGGAAAGTCCCCAGGAACAGAGGGTATTCCTGTGGAAGTTTGGAAGCTATGAGGGAAAATTGATAAAGATCTGGAAGGATTTTAAAAGGAGGAGAAGTACCAATATCCTGGAAGAAAGTGGTGGTAGCTGTAATACCTAAATGATCCACCACATACAGCTTCATACAGGCCCATTTCAATACTAAACCATAATTATAAAGTGTTTATGTATACAATGGATAAAAAATGGCAAATGTGATGCCAAAATTGATAGATGTAGATCAGTGTTGTTTTGTGGAGGGAAGGCAAACATTTGACAACATATACAGAAGAGTGATGATCAGAGGGAAGCAGAATGTAAGAAAATACCACAGTTGCTTGTGGGTCTTGATGCAGAGAAAGCATTTGACAGAGTAAGCTGGGACTTTTATGAGTAGAGCAATGGAAGCTCTTGCATTCCCCTGACAAAATTCTAAGGTTGATTAGCAGGCTATATGAAGGAACAGAAGCGAAAATTAAAGTGGATGGGGTCCTCTCTGATAATCTCTGCTTAAGCAGAGGAACCAGGCAGAGGTGGCCTCTCTCCCCTTTGTTATTTGCATTATACTTAGAACCACTGGCACAGAAAATAAGAGAGTCAGAAATTCAAAGATATAACTGGTATGGTAGTCAAGAAAAGCTGGCTCTATTTGAGGAGGAA